>NW_006288443.1:504618-515956 GCF_000327345.1 Myotis davidii
GGTCCTTGCTCTTTCTCCTAAGTTCCAAGGGACCTTCTTTTGCCTCTGTAATTTGTTTCCTGAGCCCATGCAGCCTAGATGGCTCACTTTTTCTACCTTTGACTTTCTAAATTAAATAAACTTTTGCTTGTATTTGAAAAAAGAAAAGATTATAGTGAGTAGCCCTAGGCGTTTTGCTCAATGGTTAAAGTGTTGGCCTGCAGACTAAAGGGTCTCGGGTTTAATTCTGGTTAAGGGCACCATGTACTCGGTTGTAGGCTTGGTCCTGGCCCCTAACAAGGGGCATGCTGGAGGCAATCAATCAATGTGTCTCTCTGTGTGTCTTTCCCCCTCCCTTCCATTCTCTCTAAAAAAAAAAATCAATGGAAAAAATATCCTCAGGTGTGGATTAACAAAAAATAACAAGATTATAGTGAGTTTAAATGAGATAAGGTCTGTAACATACTTATACTAGTGTCTGCATAGTTAGCTGCCAATTCTGGATCTACTAATATTAATCCTAGGCACTTTTCCAAATTCACCTGAGTTCTAAAACATTCACACAAAATAAAAGCTGTATTCTCTCCCTCTCCCTTCTCCAGCCACTTTTGTTTTAGGAAAATATGGCTAAACGTTTAAAAATTTTGTTCCCATAGGTCTTTTGCTTTCATTCTTCTCCTCCTGCTCATTTAGCAATATCTAGAAATTTTTACCTTAAATCACTGAAGACTTCTTTACCTATCCTGCCCAAAGTTAACCTGCTACAATTACTTCCTTAAAAGCCTAATGTGCTAATGAAAGGAAAAGCAAAATAACTAGTTACGCGCCCAGCCAGTGTGGCTCACTGGTTGAGAGACCACCCATGCACTAAGAAGTCGCAGGTTCAATTCCCAGTCAGGGCACATGTCCAGGTGATGAGCTCAATCCCTGGTGAGGGCCATGCAGAAGGCAACCGATCAATGATTCTCTCTCAATACTGATGTTTTTATCTCTCTCCCTCTCCCTTCCTCTCCGAAATCAATAAAAATATATTTTTAAAAAATTTTAAAAAGTTGCCAGAGATTAGAGTTGTAATAATCACTGAAAAGTTTGAAAGATATGCATCAATTTTGCAATATCCTCTTAAAAGCCTCTAAGAATCAAGAATAGTACCCCAAATATCCTAGTTACGTTAAAAAAAACCCCATTAAGAAGTTTCCATCTACCAATTTATGTTAAAGGTTATATAATTCATTTCCTACATTACCTTTTGAAATACAACATTAAAATTTGGGTAATTAAATCCATACTTTGAAAACACAATTGTATTAAAGTAACAGTACATTTTACTAATTTTCAAATCACTTTTTTTAAATCCTCACCCAAGGATATTTTTTTCCTTTTTAGAGAGTGGAAGGGGAAGGGAGACAGAGTCAGAGACATTGACTGGTTGCTCCCCCCATGCTGGGGATCAAACCTGAGGCCCATCACCAGGAATTGAACCTGCGACGCTTCAGTGCGTGGTTCAACACTCTAACCACTGAGCAACACCAGCCAGGGCTCAAATCACTTTATTATAGTATTTAAGCAATATTCCTTGTTCTAAAATTCCAGAACACTGGAACAAATTCACATTTGTCTAGCATTTACTGAACAAACATGTATTAGGTATCTACACAGGTTAGGAACTAGACAAACAAAGCAAAGCTCGGAGAGGCAAATACCTAACCAAAGTAGAAAAAGTGTAATTACTAAAATAATATCCTTTTCTTACACATCACTTTTCCATCCATTTGGCAACTGTACGAGTCCAATGTTATATTCTCTTATGTCTTCCCTTTACTTTCATCTACCCTCTCTCCCAGTGTGGCTCCCTTAAGGAGGACTTCAGCACTTGTTCATTGTCTTCTTCACTATTCCTACCACCACCTTGCATAATTTCACTCCTGCGGACTTCTGACATACCATACCAGCACAGTTCCTTGACCTTTGTGAATGATCGATCTCATCCACTTTAGATATTAGCAATCTTTTTTCAAAGCTTCTGACTTGGAACTTAATACCTGGAATAGTTTGACCCACTATGAAAATAAACCTCAGTATATCATTTTATAACATAACTAATTCCTGATGTTATCAATTTAATGCCTAGTATCTCTATTACCAACACTTCGTTGAGTCTTTCCCTTCTTTTTTGGGGGGGGGGGGCAGGGGGGTTAATCCTCACCCGAGGATATTTTCTCCATTGATTTTAGAGACAGTGGAGGGAGGGGGCACGGAGAGAAAAACATCTAAGTGAGAGACACATCAATTGATTGCCTTCTGCACGTACCCGAACCGGGGCTGGGGATTGAATCTGTAACCCAGGTAGTACATGCCCTGACTAGAAATCAAATCGATTTCTAGTATGGCTCAAGTGTGTGGGCCAAGGAGCCATACTGGCCAGGGCTTCCATTCATCTCAAGTCACTATCCCCATTGTGACTTCACTTCCATATCAAACTCAAAACCCAAAATGCATCAGTTCAAATACTCTCTAGCGAGTATGCTTAACATTTCACTCTTTTTTTTTTTTACCACAACCATTCTGTAAACCCTTCACTCTTCATCAATTTAATTACCCACTGTCTGCTCCTTTATTTTCATTGCTGAGCAATGTTGTAGAAAACCTTTAAAAAAATCAACATAGCAACTTCTTAAGTGCATACTTTCATTAAATACATACTTCTGTTTTTTAACTAAGGGGTTTGTTGCAAAATAAGTCTTACCAAATTAATTAAATTAGAAATTCAGTTTCTCAGTTGTACTAGATCATTTTAAATGCTACATAAACACAAGCGGCCGCTAAAGGCTATCATAATAGAAAGTGGAGATTACAAGACATTTCCATCAATGCAAAAAGCTTTATTAGATAGTGCTGCTCTACACATTCTATGGCAGGCCTGCTCAGCCACTATTTCTGCTCACATAACCTCTATTTTCCCACTGACACTACCTATTGCCATCTTTGTGACTTCATGAATCTTACAACCTGCATCATTAACATGAAACAATAGGCTGGTACCAAAGTGATCAATAAGAGCAATGGCATCAAATCTATCTCTTACCATGACTTGAGAACAAAGGATTTAGTTGCCCCTAATCATTTGGGCCCTGGCCCACTTTGAATCCCAATACTGTCATTAAAGGAAAGTGTTAAAAAGAGAGGTGTACTTCAGTTCCTTTCAGATTTTACCACTTGTTAAAGATGGAACTTATCACTTCTCAGCCTTTTGGCTAAGATCGAGTGTAGTATATGTTATTAGATTAACATCTGAAACGTCCTCTATCTGAGGACAATTATTTTACATGGATTTCCGGAACTAGGAGATGGAACAGAAGTTTGCTCCATCCATTCCACACATCAACCTGCTATTACAGTTACTTCCAGGATAAGTGCTCCAAAAAAAACCCAATAAAAACAAAAGCAAAAAGAAATAGAACTCATTAATGCACTTGTATCTCACCTATTGATAGACCAGCGGTTCTCAACCTGTGGGTCGTGACCCCTTTGGCGGTCGAACGACCCTTTCACAGGGGTCGCCTGAGACCATCCTGCATATCAGATATTTACATTACGACTCATAACAGTAGCAACATTACAATTATGAAGTAGCAACGAAAATAATTTTATGGTTGGGTCACAACATGAGGAACTATATTTAAAGGGCCAGAAGGTTGAGAACCACTGTGCTAGACTATAGCATGTCAGCAGCTGGACATAAAAATCTACCTAACTACTCAGGCTCATTTTAATGCAACTATTAATAATAGTGTTGTTTTTTCTAAATTATCTATTATAACCCTGGCTGGTGTGGCTAGCTTGGTTGGGTGTTGTCCAGTGCATAAGCGGTTGCTGGTTGATTGCCCAGTCAGGGCATATACCCAGTTGCAGCTTAATCCCTGGTAGGAGGTGGGCAGTGGCAGCCGATCGATGTTTCACTCTCACACCAATGTTTCCCTTTCTCCCTCTGCCTTCCTCTTTCTCTAAAATAATAAATAAAAAAGCTTAAAGAAAATCTATTACAAGTGCTAAATCAAAAAAAGGTTACTGGAAAACAGACATAAACTAGTACTATCCTAGGCAAAAGCAGGATAAACCAGTATGCTTTAAAAAGATAACAGGAACTACTACATTTTGGACCTTTAAATTATAAAATCTAAGGGAAAAAATTGACAAATAGCATGCCTTAAGGTAAACAGTAGTAGGGAATAGATTTATATGCCTATATCATAACCATTAAAAATGGCTTAATTATTTTCCCAAGAAAAATTTTTGCCATATAGCTGCGTAGTTTACAGAAAAAAAGAAAGACAAAGAAATGAAAAGAGAAAAAGAAAACAACGAAGCCATATGATCCAGGAAGAGCAATGTGGAAGGAGACCCTGGATTTTAATCCAACCTTTTCTGAAATGAAGTAACACTTAATCAAACTAGACTTAATAAAAGGAAGCTATTGCTATCTAACTACCAGCCCTATCTCTCTCACAAAGAAATGCTTTGCAAAACAAAAAGAATTGTTCTTGTACCTCACAGAAACTTTTTAAGGACATGAATGCCATCTCAGGTCCTCTGCTGATGAGTTAATAATTCCAAGATTCTAAGGGGACATCTGTAATACTTTCAACAATAAAGATAAATTAACAAAAATAATAATTCCCAGATTCTTATGACTAGCAATAATCAGTAAATGAATATGAATAAGCAGAGCACAAGTATTTATCAAACTGCTGTTCTACCTTGAAACAGTACTTTGCAGCAGTAAAAAATGAAGTCAGATATAAAAGTATTAGCTACAAAAAGGCATATAAAATATTGAAAAGGAAAAACTATGGGCTTATCTGCGGTTATGAGTCTATATGTGTGTTTTAACAGATGAAATCAACAACTTAATTATGATGCCCGAAAGGTGATTCCCTATATATGATTCTAACAATCTACATTCATTGAGGACTATGAAGAGACTAATAACCAAAATCCTAACACTGAAAAGAATACATAAGCAGAAATGTTTTTTGCATTCTTGTTTTCACTACACAATTTGACATGAAAAATACATATTAGTATTAGCAACACTGCCTTTGTGACACAAGGAAAAAATCCAAAAGTAACAAGAAATTAAATATAAAAACACACTGCATGCTGTGGGCACACTTATGGTAAAATTTTCTCAATTTTACTTTCAAGTTCTGAAAGATGAGTAAGCTCTACGGTGTATACAGTATTTCCCTCATTTAAGGGTAGCAAACCTCACAAAATAATGAAGGAATACAAATTACAATCTAGGTAGAGAGTCAAGTAAAAGCAAGTACATTTCAGCATTGTGTAATTAAAGCTTCAGGCCAATGTTGCAAACTCACTCAATAAAAGAGCCTATAAAACTTTTCCCCAGCTTGCAAAATCTTAAATCCTTTTCCATGTTTAGCAATAGTTGTAGAAAATGCACTATTTGTCAGAAAGCCAATGAACTACACAGTGACAAGGTAACCAGAAATATCCAATGGGTTTTGTAAAAATAAACATGTCTCTATTACTTTCCCTTGGTGAACGCGTGAGATGGGTATGAGTGGGGAAAGGAATTAGATTTATTTTATAAAACTAGCCTATCCACAATGCAATACCCTTTCATTCACTAGGATAGCTAAATTAATGAGACAATATTAAGCAAATGTTGCAGAGTAGTTGGGACAAATGGAACTCTAATTCCTCATTCCCTACTAATGAGACTACATAAATTGGTACAACCACTTTGGAAAGTACTGGATAATATATACTGAAACTAAATATAAACACACCCTATGGCCAAACAATTCCACTACAAGTTACATGTCCTAAAGAAATGTATACATATGCACCAAAAGATATGTACAAGAATATTCAATAGAGGTACTATAATTTGTGGCTCCAAACTGGAAACCTAGATGCTCATTAGCAGTACAATGGATAAAATATAGTATATACAGTCATATAATGAAATAGAATGCTACAGAAATATGAGAATGAATAAGCTACTACTACACACTACATGCATGGATAACATCAAAATAAATGTTTATGGTAAGAAACCAGATACAAGTGTGTACATGGTGTATGGGGCTGTGTGCATGTCTTTGAATGTACGTTATACTTCAATAAAAGTTTACTTAAAATTAAAAAGCAAACAAATATTTAAAAAATAAATAGGCAATCTTTATGCCAAGATAGATATCTATATGTAATAAAGAGGGAATACGCTAATTGACCCTCACTCTGTCGCAAAGATGGCAGCACCCACAGCCAATAAGGAGGGAATATGCTAATTGACTGCCACACCCTCAAAGATGGCAGCACCCACAGCCACAAGATGGCAGCACCCAGTTCCCTCAGCTTGCCTCCAGAAACCCCCAGCCCCCTCCGCCCCCCAGCCAACCAGAGCCAGCCTGAGGCGCAGGCAAGCCTCGAATGGCAGCTACCCAGCCACCCAGTGCCGCCTGAGGCTCAAGTAACCAGGGCCGGCTGAGGCTTGTGCTGCCGGCAGTGGCAGCAGCAGAGGTGTGATAAGGCATCTCCTTCTCCTGATCACCGGGTCACCTCCCGGCCCTGAGGGCTCCCGGACTGTGAGAGGAGGCAGGTCGGGCTGAGGGACTACCACTCCAGTGCATGAATTTTCATGCACCGGGCCTCTCGTCTATATATAAAAACCTAAGCGGCCGAATGACAGAAAGACCAGTCGACTGGTTGTTATGACACGCACTGACCACCGGGGACAGATGCTCAACGCAGGGGTTCAGGCTCTCTCCTGTGTGGATTGGGCCTGCAGGGATTGGGCCGAAACCAGCTATCTGACATCCCCCAAGAGGGTGCAGGCCGAGAGACCCCACCGGTGCACGAATCCATGCACTGGGCCTCTAGTTCATAATAAAAATCTTGCTCCCAATGCCGTGTTCCCATCATCCTAAATTTAGGAAAGAACACTTTTTTTAATCTCCCCTCATGCTAATTTAAAACATTTTTATATTAAACAAAGAATGCTATATTAAGGTAATAGAATGTAAGAGTCAAATCCTCTTTAAGAGAAAACACTAATTTGAAAAAATTTTAACACCTAAATACTCTCTCTCCACCACTAACTACCTTGATCACATTTGACCTTCACTTTCCTTCCATCTGTCAAGGTTATTCTTTTCTGCCATTTATTTAGTAGTGACATTTGAAAAGTAATGACCTACGCTAAGAGGGTAATTATGAGGATAAAAAAAAAATGTGTAGCCCTGGCCGAGTAGCTCATTGTCCCTATATGCCAAGGCTGTGGGTTCGATATCCATCAGGGCACATACAGGAATCAACCAGTGAATACATAAATAAGTGGAACGACTCTCTCTCTCTCTCTCTCTCTCTCTCTCAAATCAATTAATAAAAAAATGTTTTAAAGAATATGTATATAAAGATTTCAGCACTGGGCCTGAGCACTCAATGATTAGATGGATTAATAAACCCCAAATAGTAAATCTTCCAATTCTATTTCTAATTCATCACTGTAGACACAAAGCCTGGCATTTAATAGTTGGGTCAATAACTATTTGTGGAGTAAATGAATGATGTGAGTTCAAAACAGGAGAAAAACAAGGCAAAAGTGGGAATAAGGGAAAAAAAGCAAGTTCAAAAGGTCACAAACTATTTTTGTTATCAGGGAATATAACAAGATTTTTAAATCTCAAGACAAAACAACAAAATCATATACATATAAAACCATTAAAATAAACAAAAATTGCCTCAGTATTACTTTTCTTCCATATACTTCACAATGGAGAAATAGCATGTTTTAACTAAAATTAAAACATGTTTCTTTAATACTGAAACCCTTTATTTTTATTTTTTTTTTAATATTTTATTGATTTTTTACAGAGAGGAAGGGAGAGAGATAGAGAGTTAGAAACATCGATGAGAGAGAAACATCAATCAGCTGCCTCCTGCACATCTCCCACTGGGGATGTGCCCGCAACCAAGGCACATGCCCTTGACCGGAATCGAACCTGGGACCTTTCAGTCCGCAAGCTGACGCTCTATCCACTGAGCCAAACCGGTTTCGGCAATACTGAAACCCTTTAAAATATTTCTGAATGAATTCTTTATGAAGTTGACAGGAATCATAAGTATATTGCAGTTATTTTTAAGACATTCATCACAGCACATCAATATTCTGACTAAATATGTCACAACAGAGATGAAAGAAAAGCAGATTTCAGCTGAACCTTCCCAAGTATTTTTTATGAAAACAGAAATGCAATTTAGCTATCAAAATTGTCAAGACTGCAATCTTACATTAGTTTTCAAAGACAAATGAAATACTTTAATATTAATTTTGTGAACAAAATATCAATTAATGATTTGATACGGCTCTTTTCCCCTCCACTTTAAGCACATCATCTGCTGATATATCTTAGATCAGACACAGCATTACTGTTTTTCATTAACCAACATTTAGACAAAGCACTAAACTATGTGGAAAACAATACTCTAACTGTAAATATAACTCATTCAGGTCTTAGACCAGCTTGATATAGACACTGTTGTCATTTCCATTTTACAGATGAGTACATTGAGGTAGAAATGCTAAGTAACTTGCCTAAAGTAACAAAACTAAAGTTTTAAATAGTAGACGAAATAAATAAATAGTAGACGGGTACACACTCTTAGCCTCTATGCTATGCTGTCTGGAGAGCTCTGAAATAAAGCAGAACAAAATTTATTCTGACTTGATGTTGGGAGGTTAGCTATTTTGATGACTTCGGGTGATAACCATAAAACGATGTAGCACTAATGCCACATTTCATTAATTCTAAGAAACCCATTTTATGTTCCATATTTTAACATTTCTGAAATTGATGGCATTTTACAATTGTAATTGATAGTGCCCTCTCTCTTTGGGTACATAAAATAATGGAGCATATGGTAACTAGTGACAAGTACCATTGAAAATTTATATTATCTACAACTCATGAGTTAGTAATAAGAAGTAAATGAAATAAAATAAAAGTAAGGTACTTGATACTGTCTGGTATAAGTGTCTAAAAAAGGGTAGTTCATCCCTACCAAAATGACCTATGAGGAAATTCTATTAAAGCTATTTTTACACTAGAGTAAGTTGTCAGTTACTCAGGTCCATGTTTAAATAATCCTGGTTATATTCTGATAGGAAAAAAAATACTGGTTTCATTACACAATTTGATGAAGAAAAAAATTTTTTATAAAGGACTTGGGACTTGGGACAAGGCAGATAGATGAAAGGACAATGGAAATAAAACACACACACACAAAAAAATAATCGACAGTGAAGCATAAATCAAGATACCCCAAAATACCACTTGATTCAAGCCAGTTCTCAAATGTGATTGATAACATATTTACGTGAGAGAATGTTTTCAAAAATACACTTGGAATACAATCAGAAATGACCAAATCTGTTTAGTGAGTGCCTATATACCACTTGAGCTTCTCTAGCAAAACTAGACATAATTGAACTGCCATATCAAATAACTGGTTAATAAAGGTTCAGACCGATCCTAAGAATTACCAACAAAAAAAAAATTTAACTAAATAAAATCCAATTTAGTCCGGCCAGTGTTGCTTAGTGGTTGAGTGTTGATCTATGAATCAGGAGGTCATAGATAGATTCCCATTTAGAATACATACCTGAATTATGGGCTCAATCCCCCCCGCTGATCAATGATTCTCTCTCATCATTGATATTTCTCTCTCCCTCTTCTTTCCTCTCAATAAAAATATATTTTAAAAATTAAATTTATTTACATATTTGATAGGTTTTTGTGTTATTTGCCTTGATAGTTTCAGGATGAATTTATATTAAATTTTGTGTTTGATTTTGTTTTTGTATTATAGGATGAAAACTTTACTTTTAGGGGAAGTTCCCACCGCAAAACACCAGAAATTGTATCCAAATTACTATGAAAAAAAAATAATGCCTTGAGACAACTGCACTCTTTATCTTAAAAATCAATTATTTGAGTGGCAGAGTCAATACAGGGAAGGAGGAACACAAGTATATTTTACACAAGAAAAACCTTAAATTTGTCTCAGAAACCATACCCAGATCTAGCTGGTTTGGCTTAGCGATAGAATGTCGGCCTGTGGACTAAAGGGTCCTGGGTTCAATTTTGATCAAGGGCACATGCACAGGTTGTGCACTCGATCCCCAGTAGGGGGCGCACAGGAGGCAGCCAATCAATGATTCTCATCATTGATGTTTCTCTCTCTCTCCCATCTCCCTTCCTCTCTGAAATCAATAAAAATGTATTTAAAAAAAAGAAACCATACCCAAACAGAAAACAATTTTTTCTTGGTTAAGACATCTCAAATATTTAAAAAGCACCATCTAGTTTTCAGTTTTACTAAAACCTCTGAAATCTTGCATTACTAATACATGAGTGAAACCCTTCTTTTTTCATTTTGAATTGTTATTTCCAATTATTTTTACTCCTATTTCTAATAAAGTGTGAAAGCAAATGTGAAAACTCCAAAGGATTTTGTGCATGTCTGTGTGGAGTATCTTCTAAGCACGTTCATATTGCACAGATGAATTATAGTATTCCCAACATACTTTTGCTTCAGATATACAAACAACCTATCCCAACCATAGTTTGAAGGTAATGCAATTTTATATTTGTAGACAAATTTTTAAATCTGTCTTTGCCTATGTAAAGTTCTGTTTCACAACACAATTCAGAATATAATGCTAATAATTATTCTGGAAAAGGGAGCCTGTTTTTAAAAACCATAATCCTATCTAATAAAGAGAAACATGGTAATGGGCGTACAACCGCTACCCTTCCCATTGGCTAATCAGGGTGATATGCAAATTAACTGCCAGCCAAGATGGTGGCCGGCAGCCAGGCAGCTTGAAGTTAACATGAGGCTTGCTTGCTTTAGTGACGGAGGAAACCAATGTTCCCCTCCTGCTTTGCCGGCCTCTGAGCCTGCAGTTTAAGAAACATTGTAACATATATAGAAGCTAAAAAAAACCTCAGAAACCAGCTTTCAGCTAGCTGGGATCTCAGAGCTGGAGTTGATACAGAGTTTCGATTATAGAACCTAAACAAACCAGATACCTGCTTTCAGCAGCTGAGGCCTAAGAGCTGGAGCGAGGCTAAAGCGAGGCTAAAAAAGAAAGGAGCAGTTGGGAGCTTCAGTCCCAGCCTGAAAACAGCCCTCAGCCCCTCATCCAGACTGGCCAGGCACCCCAGTGGGACCCCCACCCTGATCCTGGACACCCGTCAGGGCAAACCAGCCTGCCTCCACCCATGCACCAGGCATATAATAAAAGGGTAATATGCAAATTGACCTT
>NW_006288443.1:516240-517222 GCF_000327345.1 Myotis davidii
GGAAGGAGCCCCACCCCCCCTGATGGGCCCTGCTCTGTGTGTGACAGGGGGCAGCGCCCCAGCCCCCAGATTGGCCCTGCTCTGTACGTGACAGGGGGCAGCGCCCCAACTCCCCAATCAGCCCTGCTCTGAGCCTGACCAGGGGCTGCACCTAGGGATTGGTCCTGCCCTCTGCCACCCCGGAGCAGGCCTAAGCCAGCAGGTCGTTATCTCCCGAGGGGTCCCAGACTGCGAGAGGGCACAGGCCAGGCTGAGGGACCCCCCCTTCCCCCAAGTGCACAAATTTTTGTGCACCGGGCCTCTAGTCTTAAATAAGAGCCTAATATGCAAATTATCCCCCTCAGAGTTCTACCACTCGCTATGATGTGTGCTAACCACCAGGGGGTAGTGCAGAACATGGTGAGCGCCAGTGACAAAGCGCTGGCAGCGGGCGGCAATGGAGGCCCCAATGAGACTGGGACCACAGTGGGATGGTGGAGCAGGGGAGCGGGCGGTGCCAGGCCAATGCAGGTGCAAGTGGGGCCCAATTGCCCCACCGATCACCCTGCAGATGGCAACCAGTGTCCATTACAGAGAACAGGCAAATAGCAGTATTAAAGTAAGAGGCCTGATGTACAAACATTTGTGCAAGAGTAGGCCTTCCTTCCCCAGGTGCCGGCACCAGCTTCTCTCCAGCACCCAGGACCAGGCTGGCTTCCCCCAGGCCACCTGCAGGTTCCTGGGACCTGGGCTGGCTTCCCTCCGGCCCTGGCTTCGTCAGGAAAGACGTCTGGAATGACATCCAGAATGATGTCCAGTCTAATTAGCATATTACCCTTTTATTATTATAGATTTCTTCTAATTATTTTCCTTTCAATGTGCACAAATCTGTGCACTGGGCCACTAGTCCTATCTAATAAAAGACAAACATGGTAATTAGCCATACATCCACTACCCTTCCCATTGGCTAATCAGGGCTATATGCAAATTAACTGCCAACTAA
>NW_006288443.1:517645-519373 GCF_000327345.1 Myotis davidii
CTTGGGCAGGGGGTGGAGCAAGCGATCAGAGGGAGATGGGGGTCCCCTGCCCAGGCATGATTCCTGGGCCAGAGGTCTCAG
Source organism: Myotis davidii (assembly GCF_000327345.1). Lineage (NCBI taxonomy): Eukaryota > Metazoa > Chordata > Mammalia > Chiroptera > Vespertilionidae > Myotis > Myotis davidii. Next base: position 517,727 of record NW_006288443.1, read on the forward strand.
GCCTGGGCGGGGGTCAGAGCCAGTGATCAGGGGGAGATGGGGGTCCCCTGTCCAAGCCTGACACCTCTGGCGGAGGCGTCAGGCCTGGGCAAGGGGCCGATCAGGTGATTGGAGGGTGATGGGGGTCTATGCCTCTGGCCAAGGCATCAGGCCTGGGCAAGGGGCAGAGCCAGCAATCGGAGGGGTCTGGGGGTCCCCTGCCCAGGACTGACGCCTGGGCCAGAGGCATCAGGCCTGGGCTGGGAGCAGAACCAGTGATGGGGGGAAATGAGGGTCCTCTGCCTAGGCCTGATGCCTCTGTCAGAGGCATCAGGCCTGGGCAAGGGGCTGATCCTGCGATTGGAGGGTGATGGGGGTCAACGCCTGAGGGCTCCCAGTATGTGAGAGGGGGCAGGCTGGGCTGAGGGACACTCCCCCCCCACACACACCAAGTGCACAAATTTCGTGCACCGGGCCCCTAGTAATATATAAAAAGCATAGAGTTCTTACAGAAGAATTTAGTTATATTTAAAAAACTAAAAACCAGGGAGAAGGCAAGAGTAAAAAAAATATTAAAGCCAGTAAGAACTAATAAAAATAAATTTTGAAAGTTATAATTTTCTTGGTATAAAATTTAAAGAAGACTGCCTTAGCAGATGTTTCTACAATAACACAAAAAAGGTATATCCGAAGTTTTGATATAACCTACCCTTTTATTTTAAAGCAGATGTCTCCTAGCACCTTTATTTACTGTGTTTTCAAAATCCATCTTACTATCATTTTCCCTAACACACTATTTTTCTGAGACTTTGATCTTGCCAATTAAGGTTTTGCCAATTATAGTTTTCTTCAGGAAGTAATCCCTACAGATGAACTGTTTTCTACTATGGTGGAAAAGATAATTCTAAGGATGTTGAGATGTTGCGACAACTAACTAAAATAGCATTTAAGGTATCAAGGGACTATTATGATACTACTGAGCCTCTAAGCACCATCACTGGCCATATAGCTGAGGTTTAGCAGTCAACTCTTGCCAAGGCCCTCATTTAACTCTCTAAATTGGAGAAAAAGTTATATGCATAAGATTTCTCCCATTTAACACTACATTGCCCAAGGAAGTCATTTTGACTGCTTTTTAATTTCAATTAGAAAAAGAATGATGTATGTAATGACAGAATTTCTTAGAATTTTGTCACTTTTTATACAACATATAAATGCGTTTATTAATATTTGTAGTTACCTCCCCCTCCTTCATTTCCGGTATATATATATGTGTGTTATACCTATATTGCCCGAAAGCAGTCATTTTGACTGCTTGCGGGAAATTTTAAAAAAAGTGCACAGAAGAAGAAGGCCGCCGAATTTTGAGGAACGACTGGACAACAACATTACCGGAAATACGTGCATTTATTGGGATTTTATATGCTCGTGGAGCCTACGAGGCAAAAAATTTAAAACTCAGTTATTTATGGTCAGCAAAGTAGAGTCCCGAATTTTTTAGAAAAACTATGGCCAGAGAAAAGTTCAAGCAAATCCTACGATTTATTCGTTTTGACAAAAGAACCGAAAGAAGTAGGCACCTACAAACAAATAAGTTTGCCTTGGTTTCGGAAATATGGGACAAGTTCATTGAAAATAGTCAAGCTTGCTATCAACCAGGGCACCACC
>NW_006288443.1:519626-525896 GCF_000327345.1 Myotis davidii
ATCTTCAAGTTAAAAACTTCTCCTGCTACAAGGCTCTAAAAAGGATATAAATCTAAACAAACCTTAATCTGTTCTTGAATTTGTCTGGAATACAGCTAAATCTTCTGGTATCTTCTGGCATTTTGTTAAGTGCAGGTTGTTAACACTAGATTGCCCAAGGAAGTCATTTTGACTGCTTTTTAATTTCAATTAGAAAAACAATGATGTATATAATGACAGAATGACTTAGAATTTTGTGACTTTTTATACAATATATAAGTGAGTTTATTAATAATTGTAGTTACCGCCCCCTCCTTCATTTCCGGTATATGTATATATGTGTTATACCGATATTGCCCAAAAGCAGTCATTTTGACTGCTTGGGAAATTTTAAATAATCAAATGACTCTTATTATTGAATTGAGTAAATTTCTTATATGACCAGTTCGGCTCTGTATTGAAATAACAGTTATCATTTTTTTTCGATTACCGTCACATGATAACATACAAGTACATGATAAATTGTCGATACTTGATAAGTTGCAGTTGCTCAATAAGCTAAACTAGTACTTGTTATTTCGAATCTTTATGCAGTGATACTTGTTCTAATAAGCTGTTTATTTCTTTTGCACCCTAATTTCATGAAAGAAATGTCGAATAACTTGTTATATAACTGTAAATAATATAAAAAATATTAAAAATTAATTTTAAACAAATTTCTTTACACATTAGTTATTCTTTCACAATGCAGTCATTTTGACGGCTTTTGGGCAATATAGGTATATACTAAATTTCAGTCTTTCTAGTGTTAAAAAAATACATCACTGAAGCATAACTGAAATACTATTTAAGTAATATTATTGGTTACTCAATAATTTTATAAGAATAGGTGTAATATATGAAATATAAAGCTAACCAGCAAAAATAAAATACCACCTTAGACAACAAATACCACAACAAAGGCAATCTTTAATTTTTGAAGATATTCAAAAGATATCTCCATGTTGGGTGACTACGAGTGGTGATAATATTAATTAAAACAGGAAAGAGGTACAAGTTCAAGAGAAAAACTTTTGAATGGCATGGCCAACAGCACTAATATACCATCCCTATGCTATAGCGACAATTCCTTACATTTGCATGCTTTCAAAATACCTAGAATTTCTTTAAACTCTTCAACCACTGCACTGCTGTCTCCACCTCTCCATTTGTCCTTTGGAAACACTTTGCGGAAGTGTCATTTTCCTTAGAAAACCTTCCCTAATGCACCTTTTCTCTGTGCTTCCAAGGCAACCTGAGTAAACTGCTATGACAGCTCTGATCACACTATAATAACAATATTTAATTGTTCATTGTTCCCGTCTCTGAGGTCTAATGACATTCCTAAAAGTCTAGTATTCAATGCCTGATAAATAGTACTTAAAATATATATTCTGTTTGAATATGTCTTGAATGAGTTGAGATGCATATAAGAATATCCAGATGTTGATAAATAAAAATATGAGTCTGAGCTCAGGAAGGAAGATACAGATGATGCTATAGATTTCAGTGAATTCTAAATTTAGGACTGTTGCTTTAGCAGATTAAAACAAAATTCATCACCAAATAGTTTACAGATGGACTGACTACTACTAAGAAATACATAATTTTGTTCATGTTGCTAACTACAATGTGTACTTTTTAGTTCCCAACTTAATTGATTTCTCAGTTTCATTCAACATGGTTGATTAGCCACTCCCTCCTTTTTTCAAACAGTCTATTGCCTTGGCCTTACTGATGCCAAGGAAAATTTCCCCCAACCTCTGGCTACACCTTCTCAGTCTCCTTTGCTCCATTTATTTTCCCTCATGTTTAAATACTGAAGATTCGCCGAGACCGGTTTGGCTCAGTGGATGGAGCGTCGGCCTGAGGACTGAGGGGTCCCAGGTTAGATTCCGGTCAGGGGCATGTACCTGGGTTGCGGGCACATCCCCAGTGGGAGATGTGCAGGAGGCGGCTGATCGATGTCTCTTTCTCATCGATGTTTCTCTCTATCTCTCTCCCTTCCTCTCTGTAAAAAATCAATAAAATATGTTTTTTAAAAAAATAAATACTGAAGATTCATGGAGGACTATTTCCCTATATCTTCTCTCTAAATACTTTCCCCCTAGGCAATCACACTCCCCCACCCCTCAACTATAACATCAATTATAAGCTATACTGACTATTCCCAACTGCATTATGATCAATACCCACTCCTTCCCAGAAACTAAGAAACAAAAAACGTATTTTCCCAATATTCCCTGTTAGGTACAAGAACCACTTACCCAGAAATCAGTCTTCTCCTCTCCCTAGACCCTCCAAATCCTATCAATTTTACTTTGCAAATATTTGTCAAATTTAGCTACTTTATCTCTATCACTGCTATACTGGACCAAGATTCCATCATCTCTTGCCTAAACTGCTATAAAGCCAAACTCAATTCTACTCAAAGTGGTCTGTGGCCCAACACTGTCTCACGAATTATTATTACAAGGTAAAAACTAAGAGGGAGCATTTAGAAATTTTTATAGTAATTTGACACTGCCACAACGTTCATTTTATTGTTACTAAAGTACCAGTGCGTATTAGAAACCAAAACACAACAAAACAGGTCCTTAACCAGATAATTTTGAGTAGCACTGGCCTAACTGGTCTTGGTTTTTACAGTTGCCTCTCTCCAATCTGTCCTCCACACAGGAGACAAGTGTTTTTAAAACGAAAATCTAAATAACTTACTCAGCTGTTTAACATTCTCCAGTGCTTCCCATTTCTTTTAAGATTAAGTACAAAATGCTTAGCAATAACTGACCAGTGTGACCTCTTACAGTCTCATTTCACATCACCCAGTCTCACATGCTAAGGTCCAGCCCCCACAGGACTCTTCAGTTCTAGAGAGCTGAAATCACCAGCAATACTTGGGTAAGTCCAGTTGATTCTTCAGGTTTCAGTCTAAAAGTCCTTCCTTAAGAGAAGCTTTCCTTGATACATTAGCAGGCTTTCACTGTTTACAATAATTTTCCTTTGTGGTAGTTATAACTGTAATTGTAATTATTTGTTTAGTTTCTTTATTTGCCAACAGACTTGCCTCCATGAATACAGGTACACTCCATTTGCATGTGTCACCAGAGCCTAGCACAGTGACTGGCACAAAATCAGTTGTTCAATAAACTCTTGCTAAGTGAATAAATCCAAGTCAGGAAACAAAACCGTGAGCAGGACCACCAAATGTAAATGCTTTCAATATCTAGTCACATATAAGACTTAGGAGAAGTCTGTGTATAGGTGCTTTACAAACGTTAAATCTTTTTTAGCTTCCTAAACAATCTAAAAATACAGAGAAACCTATAAAAAACAAACAAATGCAAAATAACAAAAAGAAAAAAGATTTTGCATAAAGATGAACAATCTTGTCTAAGGTAACCACCATGGAACTGGAGGGTCTGAGATGTAAAAGGTTCTACAACCATATTTCCTGGCTCTGCTGCTTACTTAGCTGTATGATTTTGTGGAAATTAAGTAATCTCTCTGTTTCTCAATTCCTCATTTGTGAGACAGACATAATAAAGCCTTCTTCAAAGGATTTTTATGATGTTTAAACAAGTTAATATATATAAATATTTGAAACAGTGCTTGGCATAGTGTTTTAGCAATGTGAGGGATTATCATTATCTTTAATATTACCAGTATTCCCTGTATTATTGTCTGACGAAGCTTTTGTCAATCAAGGTTCTGTAAGAATTAAACTCTACAGAAACTGAATTAACTATTTCCTCAGTTCTTTCGCTCAAGTATGGTATATAGCTAGTACCATTTTAGGTACATAGGAAAGGAGTTAATTCATTATATGGTTTGGATGCCTTAAAGCAATGGTTCTCAACCTGTGGGTCGCGACCCCTCTGGGGGTCCAATGACTCTTTCACAGGGGTCACCTAAGACCATCGGAAAGCACATATATAATTACATATTGTTTTTGTGATTAATCACTATGCTTTAATTATGTTCAATTTGTAACAATGAAATTGGGGGTCACCACAACATGAGGAACTGTATTAAAGGGTCGCGGCATTAGAAAGGTTGAGAACCACTGCTTAAAGCATTAGGGCTTGATATTCACTGAAACCCTGGTTGGGAAGGGCTGTATCCCCAATGTCTGGCATGAAGAAGGTGCTCATTAAGTATTTTTGGCAAGAATGAATATTTATAAAACCAAAGGAATAGTGCTTAGCACAGAGTAAATGCAAATGCCAATTTTAATGCACCCCTTCAAAGTTCCCATAAACTTTAAAAGTCTGATTCCAGAGGAGTCATTTTTCTTGAATGAGACCTGCATTATTCAAAGCCAAAAATACAAAATACAGAAAGTAGAAAAGCCAAGAAACAAACCAATGTTGGCAGGAACCATGTGGAAATAATAAGAGGTAAAAGATGGGTAGAATTTGGATATGCAGGGGAAAGGGCAAAGGTTATTTATTCTAGGCCAGGAAATAGCTTAGGCAAAGGCAGTGTCACCTCAAGTTTGGAGTACATTCCGCTTGACACAAAAGTGCTATTAAGCTACACATGGGCAAACATCTTTATGCTGGCAGCTGCAATATGCACATAATTTTATGTGTGATTAGGACAGCAATTTGAGATTTCAAAATTGTACTATTTATAACACTAAACAGTACCTATTTGATATATTTTTAAGTGAGTTTCAAAAAATGTATTAAAATAATAATACACAGGAGGTAGGCAAATAGCACAAACACTGTCAGGGTTTTAAAGAGTAAAATTTGGGAAACATCAAGGACTGGTCATGTGCATGAGCATAACATGTTAGGAGAGAAAAGCCACCAGTCTTCTGAATGAAGCCAAAGCTCTATCTTGAGTAGCAAGTCAACATAAAGGACAGACGGATGTGGAGAATCTCACCAATTTTGAGTATTTAATTTGTAGTACTAAAATTCACATTTATAAAATCCTCATTTTCCGCTATGATATTTCTGCTAAATAGTTCAACTTCATTTACTCTCAAAACAAATGGTTAAATTTTAAAATTTCTAAGCAGGTACCTGAAATTGGGACTGACCTGCTCGTAGCCTGGTAAACTTACCTGAAACTGGGGAGCTAAAACTTTGTATTTTTCACACCAGCAGGATTTATTTTACACAGTAACAAAATATGACTCCTACCTATATCAAAAAGGGTATTAAACGAAACAGAGCAAAAAGCCAGCTTTCGATCCCTACCTTCCTCTCTCAAGATTAAGTCATCAATAGTGAAACCAAGTCAAGAGATAATAATAAAGAACATCACTGGATGCCTACCACGCGCCAAGCAGGGTTGCAGTGCACCTGCATTAGTCCTGCGATTCCCAGCCCCTTCTTATGCAGTGTATCACTATCCCCCTTTTACAGCGGAAGAACACTGAGGCACTGGGAGATCAAACGTCCTGCCCCAGGCCAGCGCTGGTAGACGGCAAGGCAGGGCTTTAGATGCTGGCAGTGGAGCTGGAGCCTGAGGTCTTCACCACCAGCCACCAATTCTCTCAAGAACAACAGGACAATCTGAGATACTCCACTTTTCCCAGTATGGCAGGGGAGATGTAATTGTTCAAGGCACGAGCCTTTTACGACTCAAGTTTCCAGTCTTAAGAAACAGTGGGTTCGACTGGGAGTTCAAGCCGGGGAGACGAGTATTATAATGGAACAGCCTAGGCCCGGGGTGACTCCGACATAAACAAAGCATCGGAAGACCCGAGAGCACGGCCGAAGGACCTATCCACAGAGGAAGACGCCAGGGAGTTGTGGTGAACAAGCATGCATCTTATTTCTATCGGATCTACTGCTGGGGGGGGAGAGGAGGATCCCACCACCCCTTCCCTTTGGGAGGAATCGGGAGAAAGGACAGCAGAAGGCAATGGAATGAGGAAGAGTCCAGACTTGGCCCAGAACCGCCGGATTAGCCTGCACCACGGCGAACGGGAGAAGGGAGATGGCAGGGCGGCGTGTGCTCGGAGCCAAGGAGGCGGAGGCCGCGGCCGCCGGGTGGGTCCCGGCTGGGAGGGGAGTCACCCTCACATGGGTACCGGGATGGCCATTCCGAGCGTGTACAGGCGAGAAGAGGAAGCACAGATGTGGGCGCTGGAGGGTGGAAGAGACGGGGATAAACGGACGGAGGAGGATGGAGCCTGGGGAAGGGGAGGAAGGGGCCAGGCTAGTGGGAAAGTCTGGGGGCTCCCGGTGGGCGGGGGCTGAGAGGGGGAGTCCCAGGGGAGATAGACACCAC
>NW_006288443.1:526469-530067 GCF_000327345.1 Myotis davidii
AAGAGGAGGCGGGCGGCTCTGGCCTTGCGGTATCCGCGTCGGCCCGGCCTAAACCCTTCCTTCCCTGAAACCTCCGAACTGGTCTGGCTGAGCTACGGAGGGTGCGAAAGGCAGAAACAGCTCCTGCGCACGATGGCCCCGGGGCCGTCCGGATAGAGAGCCCAGGTGCAGCTCAGAACCCTATAAACCGCTGAAACGCGAACAGCGGCACGCGGCCTCCAAGGAGAAGAAAATCCGCGCTGGAGCGGGATGGGTTTTGTCCGGGGATGAGCGCAAAGGGAGGGAGGGGAGGGGTCCGCCAAGGGGCTGCCAGGAGCAGGCGGCCTGCCAAGATGGGACATGGGCAAAGAAAACTTCACCAACCTCGTCTCTTCAGACATTTGCTTCAAGTGTTCTCTGCCAGCCTGGAGTTTAAAGAAACAGGTGATAAAGAACAACTTTATCCTGCAAACAATGGGCAGAAGATTATGGATCCAGTTGCCTAGAAGGTTTCATTAAAGAGGTTTGAGGGACTTGCCAGAGCAGGCATGAGTGTCTTTTAAGGACCCCCAGGTCATTCCACCGCAATGGCATCACTCACCTGATGGCCTATGTGGGTTTCCAAGAAGAGAATGGGGGGAAGTGGAGGAAAAGCACGTATTATTTTACTATGTATTGAGCACTGTAAGTCGACTTGTATGATCTTTTTTAATCCTCTCAACTTTACCACTTCCTGGTAGAAATCCTTCTCATCAGACGGTTCCAGCAACTGAGAAGCAGAAAGAATAGCCCATCCTGTTGTAGAATCATAAGAAGTTAAGGAAATTCCAGGACAAGTGGAGTAGGGAAACTAGGACAGACAGTTAAAGAGCAGCTTGCAGCCACCTACTAAGTTCTGTCTTCCCTAAACCAAGGACATTTGAGAGTAAATGATTTGCATTTCTCCTCCCCAACCAAGGGTAAATAGCTTCAATCACCCTACCCAGGGAGACAGATAACAGAAATCTAATTAGGTGCCATTCGCCAATCACACCCAAGGACAGACAAATTAAGAGAAAAAGTCTCATTTTGATAAATCAGCATAAAGCTGATGAATGTTCTATTGATTCTCCCCTAAACACCCAGCCTTTAACGCTCCTGAAAATGAAGGTCCCAGCACATCTCAGTAGGCAAGTGCCATTCCCACACCCACAGATCCCTTATCCCCAACCTCTAAGGGACCCTATGAGACTTGTAACCCTGGGAGCAAAGGGCAGCGACAGCACATCCTGGGCTCGGCTGGGTTTAGGCCATGGGCAAACTACGGCCCGCAGGCCGAATCCTGGCCCGTTTGAAATGAATGAAACTACTGAAAAAAAAAGACCGTACCCTTTTATGTAATGATGTTTACTTTGAATTTATATTAGTTCACACAAACACTCCATCCATGCTTTTGTTCTGGCCCTCCGGTCCAGTTTAAGAACCCATTGTGGCCCTCCAGTCAAAAAGTTTGCCCACCCCTGCCCTAGGCCCTAGGCCCTAGGCCAGTGGTCGGTCAGCAAACTCATTAGTCAACAGAGCCAAAATCGAACCTGGGACCCTTCAGTCCACAGGCCGATTGCTCTATCCACTGAGCCAAACCGGTTAGGGCAAATTTTGTAAACTTAAACTATATAGGTAGGTACATTGTTATTAACTTAATTAGGGTACTCCTAAGGCGTAGGAAGAGCCACACTCAAGGGGCCAAAGAGCCGCAGTTTGCCGACCACGGCTAGGCTCTTGCTACCTCTATGCCCTTGTTTCATGGCCCTAAGTATATTTTTGCTGTGGTCAATAAATGATTGCTTTCTTTTCTACACTTTGTCTCTTGATTGAAATCTTTTCCCCAAGAAGACAAGAACCGAGGTCTCATTTCGTCAGTAACAATACCGGGTTTACTGAAATTCAGAGATCTTCATCGCTCAAATTAATACTACATTGGCAATCTCACTTATATATTTAACATATAACACATGTGTTTAAAAATAGCAGAAAAATGCCCTGCCAGTGTTGTTCAATGGTTGAGGCCCCACCTATGAACCAGGAGGTCACGGTTCAATTCCTGGCCTGGGCACATGCTGGAATTGTGGGCTCAATCCCCAGTGGGGAGCAGTGCAGGAAGCAGCCAATCAATTATTCTTTCTTATTGTTGATGTTTCTATCTCTCCCTTCCTCTCTGGAATCAATAAAAATATATTTTAAAAATAACTAAAAATAGCAGAAAAACATGAGATCAGCCATAGAGGTCAAAGTTGTCTTAGGCCAAGAGTTTAAAAACAGAAGTGGAAGTGAGCACTGGCGTGCTGGTGACTGGATGGGGAGAGGAAATATTAGTGTAAAAATTCACGTTCTCCAAACATGAAGAAAGAACAATTAAAGTTTTTTGCTATACTCATGTGGGCCTTGTTAACATCATGATACGTGACAGAAACTGAAAATCGCATGTAATTTTTGCCTAGGCCTGTTAATTATTTCAACCCCTTAACATTATACCCTGCCCTCTCTCCCACTGGTCAACCATTAGGCAGTAGTAAAGGTAAAACGCTCAAGGAATCAAGCTATCATAAATCTTTAAGTAGATTTCCAATTGGGAGTTAAGAAATGAGTGGTACTGATGACCCTTGACACTTGACTGAGTTCTAGTCCGGGAGTGGTTCAATAAACTAGACTATTATAATAGGCTTTAGTTTATTGGAACTATAAAAAAAAGAGTTTTATCACTGGTATACAGCATAGTGTACTTCCACTTGTCCTGTATCAGGCTGACATCGCTTACAGCATTAGCCATTGCAGTCACCCAACTAACTCCGTAGACACCAAAATTATGATACTCATTTTGCTGCTCTTTTGTCAATTTTCTATAGGAAACCATTCAGAGTCCTCAATGTATGGGGCTGACTTGGGGGTTTTTCTTATTTTGTAATTAATAGGTTGGCAGTTAGTAAAGATCAGAAGAGCCATTCTCTGAGCTTAATGAGCACCTATGAGGACCACACTTTGGATCTTCTTGACTCAACCCTCTGAGACTCTGTCTGAAGAGCCAACAGACCATCCCACTTTGATATTTAGGGACTGCGGCATCTTATTCTTTTCTAAAACATCACGGGTCGACTCTCATCCATACTCAGACCACTGCAGAGCTTTCCTCTGCTCTGATGGCCTGCATGCCACAAAACCCTCTGTATTCCTTGACCCGGAAGTCTCCATTGATTTTTTTAGAGAGTTGAATGGAGGGAGGTGGAGAGAGGGAGAGAGAGAACAGCATTGATATGAGACACACACATTGATTGGTTGCCTCCTGCTCGCACCCAACGGCGACCAGGAATCAAACCTGCAACCCAGGTATGTGCCCTTGACTGGGGACCAGAAAGCAAACCTGCAACCCTTTGGATCGAGGGCTGACACTCTAGTCACTGTGCTACACCAGCCAGGGCCCAATTTTCCTTCATTTTGGTAAGTTGTGTTTTTCCAATGAATTTATTTCGCTTACATTTTATTCATTTGAAATGTCTTCTTATCTCTTTAGAGCGTCGGCCTGCAGACTGAAGGGTCCCAGGTTCGATTCCAGTCAAGGGCATGTACCTGGGCTGCGGGCACATCT
>NW_006288443.1:530188-538922 GCF_000327345.1 Myotis davidii
TAATTATAATCATAGTGACTCTTCTTCATTCCTAACATTGGTCTTTTGCCATTTTTTTCTCACCAAGAGTTTAGCAATTTTTTTTAATATATATTTTTATTGATTTCAGAGAGGAAGGGAGAGGGACCAGAAAGCAAACCTGCAACCCTTTGGATCGAGGGCTGACACTCTAGTCACTGTGCTACACCAGCCAGGGCCCAATTTTCCTTCATTTTGGTAAGTTGTGTTTTTCCAATGAATTTATTTCGCTTACATTTTATTCATTTGAAATGTCTTCTTATCTCTTTAGAGCGTCGGCCTGCAGACTGAAGGGTCCCAGGTTCGATTCCAGTCAAGGGCATGTACCTGGGTTGCAGGCACATCTCCCGTAGGAGATGTGCAGGAGGCAGCTGATCGCTTTAATACAATTTTTTTGCATGTTATACTTCCATTAATTCCTGCTATTATTTTCTTCCATTTAACTTTAATTTGTAGTTATTATTCTGGTTTCTTAAGAATGTTATATAGCTAATTCATTTTTAGCCTTTGTATTTTGGTTTTTAAAATATACTTTTATTGATTTCAGAGAGGAAGAGGTAGGGAGAGAGAGATAGAAACATCAATTATAAGAATCATTGATTGGCTGCCTCCTGCACGCCCTACAGTAGGGATCAAGTCTGCAAATCAGGCCTGTGCCCTGACTGGGAGTCAAACCATGACCGCCTGGTTCATAGGTCGACACTCAGTCACTGAGCCATGACAGCTGGGCTAGCCTTTCTACTTTCTAAATATGCATTTAAGGCTATAAACCTCCCTTTAAGTATGGCTTTAAGCACACCCCAAATATTTTGATATTCATATTTTCATTCAGTTCAACATAATTTCTACTTCCCACTGGGTTATTGGGATGTACATTTCTTCCGAATTTGTAATTTTTGTTGTTGTTGTTATTAATCCTCACCTGAGGATATTTTTCCATTGATTTTTAGAGAGAGTGGAAGGGAGAGAGAGAGACAGGAACATTGATGTGAGAGAGAAACATCAATTGGTTACCTTTGCACATGCCCCAACCAGAGCCGGGGATCTAACCTGCACCCAGGCACATGCCCTTGACCTGAATCAAACCTGGAACCCTTCAGTCCACAGGCCAACACCCTTTCCACTGACCCAAACAGGGGAGGGCAAAAGTTTGTAATTTTTGATACCAATTTCTAGTCAGAAGGGGGTTCGTAAGATAGAGTTAAGGACCAACCACATCCTTTAATCCAGGTTCTGGGTCCTCAGACGTCAGACAAATACAGTCATGTGTATTAGTTTCCTAGGGCTGCTGTAACAACTTACCCAAAATTGGGTGGCTTGTCAGAACAGGCCAGAAGTTCAAAACTGAGGTATCAGCCGGGTGGCACTTCTGGAGGCTCTGTGGGAGAATCTCTTATCTCTTCTAGTTCTAGGGGGCTGTCAGCATCCTTTCACCTGTGGCTACATCTCTCTGTTGTCTTCACATGACCTTCTCTATGTCTATTATTTTCCTTTGTCTCTTGTAAGAACACCGGTGATGGATTTAAGGCCCACTCACATAACCCAAAGGAATCTCCTCATCTCAGAATGCTCAATGGCATCTGCAAAGACCCTTTCCTAAAACCGAGTGACTTCTACAAGTTCCAGGGAGTAGGGCTTTGTATTTTGGGGTAGCCATTATCCAACCTACTATACTTGGGTTTTATATTTTCCAAATAAAGGAATGAACTCGTGGAAAAATAAAAAATAATAATAAAACATCACAGGTTAGGTGGGTACGCACAATGGACATGGCAAACAATCCGCAAATACATTATTATTTTTTTAGAGGATAAAAACAGAAGTAATATGCTTGTTAGTAAATGTGGTATACTTCATTAATCCTAAGTGATGACTCTATGAGCTTCCCTGGACATTGTGTTCATCCTGTTACCCTATTTAGTGTGGTTCACCAAGCTCTTCCTCCCTTAGTGAGCTGGCTTCCATATTTTTTCTAACGTTCTATCTTAAATTTTCTTTAAGGGAACCAAACTCAGGCCTTACTGCCATAAGCTAACACTTGTGATCAGATATTTAAAATAACATTTAGCTTTTGGAATTTATGTGGAAAGAAAAGAATTACTACTTTTTTTTCACTGTTTTAATTACTAGGCCTTTTATCTGGAAAAGAACACTAAAACCCTTTTTTAATAACTTGTAAGTTATCTTACACATAATTTCATTTTCTCTTCCCATGTCTCCATTTCTTTATATCTGGCTTTTCACCTTGCTTGTGAATTCCAATTTTGTAGTTCTTTTGCATTAGATGATACTGTTTAAGGATCCAAAAATGTCAGAACATCCCTACAACCCTTGTGTAGTAATGCCTATAACAAAGGGCCAGTAAGTTTGATAGGCTTATCATTCAGAAATCATTCCTGCCCAGCTGGTGTGGCTCAGTGGGCTGGATGTCAACCTATGAACCAGAAGGTCACAGTTAGATTCCCAGTCAGGGTACATGCCCAGGTTGCAGGCTCAATCCCCAACCAGGGGTGTGCAGGAGGCAGCCGATCAATGATTCTCTCTCATCATTGATGTTTCTATCTTTCTCTCCCTCTCTGAAATAAATATATAGGTCCTTCATTGTACCCTTATTTTCATGTCTGCAACCACATTATGTCAAATATTTCAGGATGCTCCCTTGTTTCAAATGAAATAAACATTCATATATTTAATGCTTTGGTCCTTAGGATAATCTGTAGAGTCAACTATGGGAGAGGTGATTTTTGCTGTTTTTCTTCTATTACCATGTAAAGAGTAAGGGTTGAGTTGTAGTTCACTAGTTAGTGTACTGATAAAATTTTATAGCTTTTCAATCAAATATTAATTTTAATCAGGTTTGAAACATTTGAGGCTCTTAATACTTTGGAGTAATCCCTAGATTTTGGATCAATAATGTCCAATGTATGGGAAATAGCAATACCTCTACCTAGGCAATATAACGTCTTGGAAAAATCTTGGTCACCCCACCTGTAGGTCCTTTATTTATACTACTAGAGGCCCGGTGCACAGATTCATGCACTGGTGGAGGGCATGGCCTGCAGGGATCCGCCCGCTGTGGGAGTACCACTCATTCTGGTCAGCCGAGCGGCTGCGGACCTGCCCTCTGAGCAGCTGCTCCTGCTTTGGGAGCGCTGCTCATCCTGGTCAGCTGAGCGGCCCTCCCATTGTGGGAGCGCACTGACCACCAGGGGGCAGCTCCTGTGTTGAGCGTCTGCCCCTGGTGGTCAGTGTGCATCATAGCGATTGGTTGACCGGTCATTCTGGTTGTTCCTCCTTTGGGTCGCTGGGCATTTATATATATAGATAATGGGAGAAAATCACAAAAATGATCTCTTCTACAAGATTACCCAAAGCTCCTGCAGCATCTCTCCAGGCATGCCCTGAGAACTTTCATTCAAGGTCACTTACAGTTGCTGGAAATCTTTTACTGTGCCAGGATCCAGGCAGCCGCTGCTGCCAGGATCTAGTAGTCTCTGATGACCTTTACTTTAGCTTGGCCAGCTAGCTCTCTCTGCCAGTGCCCTGGCCCTGCCCCTTCAGTGTTCTCAGGTAACCCGAGCCGTTTCTGCTGATTCTGGACTCTGGAAAGAGTCCCAGGAAAAGCCTAGAGCTCTCCACTGTGCTCTTCAGCCAGAGGTCACCAGCCGCTGCAGCAGCCCCACAAGGCTCTGGGGGTGCTGCTGCTCAGTCTCCTCCTCTTTTATCTCTGCTCAGTCATCACAATGTCTCTGGGTCAGGGTCTTTGATCCCCTCCCAGAGGGGCACACCCTCTGCCTAGCAGGCAATTTCTGGCCAGAGGATTTAATTCAAAGATCTGGCCCTGCATGCCCACAGGACGGTTACCTGTCTCTTTATCCTTCTTCTCCCTAAAAATTGGTGTCATTCCATTCCACTCCCCTCTGACCCTGACTCAAGAAATGGCCACTCCACCCTGGCTGGTTTGGCTCAGTGGTTTAGACTTTAGAGCATCAGCCCTTGGACTTAAGGGCCTCAGGTTCAATTCCTGGTCAAGGGCACGGGTTGCAGGTTCCATCCCTGGCCCCGGTCCGGGTATGTGCAGGAGGCAACCAGTCAATGTGGCTCTCTCACATCAATGTTTCTCTCTCTCTATCCTTGGATGAGGATTAAAATAAATAAAATAAAATGAGTTCATGTTAAAAAAAAAAAAGAAAAGGAAGAAAGAAAGGAAAAAAGAAAGAAAGAAAAGAAAAGAAAGAAAGGGCAACTCTGGCTGTTTTCTCTGGTCCTGTTAAGGGGCCTTGCCTGCAGCATAGGAGATGGCCTCCTGTTTCATTCAGACAAGGCACCCCTCCTCCTCACGGGGAGGCATATAGACTGGGCCCTGCTCTCAGACCAGCAATCTGGAGGTCCTAGAAAGCCATTGGGTAAACTCCTATGACGTTCCTGGGATGGCCCTGCAGCCAATCAGATGCTAAGTGAACCTGGGAGTCTTGGAACCTCAGTGTCTCAGGGGACTTTATCTCCCTGATTTCCCACTCTGCTGCCTCAGAAGAACTCAGTTCTGCTCAGCCCTCCCTCCCTTTCTGCCACTTCCTGGCTTTGGAAACTAAGCCCTGCTGTCTAGCGGTTGCCAGTTCTGCACTCATACCCCAACACAACGCTGAGGGGCCACCCGCCCCCAGATCAGGGGTGGGCAAACTTTTTGACTCGAGGGCCACAATGGGTTCTTAAACTGGACCTTAGGGCCAGAACAAAAGCATGGATGGAGTGTTTGTGAACTAATATAAATTCAAAGTAAACATCATTACATAAAAGGGTACGGTCTTTTTTTTTTTTTTTTTAGTTTTATTCATTTCAATGGGCCGTAGTTTGCCCACGGCTGCCCCAGATGGTTCTCTCTGCTGTTCAGAGCCCTTTGCTGCCAGCGCGCCTGCTGGATGGGAAACCCTGGTATGGCCATTTCCAAAATTAGAGACGGGACTGTGCCATCTCTAGGGACACTGCTTCTGCACCTCCTAGCACCTGGTAAAGCCCAACCTCTGGCACCCATCCCCCAAGCCTCCTTTTCCCTCCCTCACATTGCTGTCCTTGGTGATTTCGGTTTTGGCTTCCCCTCCTGACCTGCCCATCCTTGCCAAAGTTTTAGCACACACTTGACCTTCTCTGTCTGAACTATGCCAGGCTGGAGAAGGGCCAACTCAAGGCCATATAAACGCTGGATATGGGGCCTCATCTCACATACTAACAAACACTGGAAAACGTAACCATATTCCACAGGAAAAATACCAGTACAATGCTTTGTTATGCAAAATGAAAGGTTTATAGAATGTTTCTCTTGAAATATTTATTAGTTTCATTTTACAGTTTTCTTTGTATTTGAGAGCCAAGATGTTTTCTCTTCCAGCTCTCAAGCAATTTGATAAAACCTGGAAAAGCTTACGGGCCTTGGGCGCTGTGCCTGCAGTGAAAACCTGTGCCTTATAAAGATTAAGGAAACGGCTTGGCAGGGAGGGAGGTCAGCACTTCCATACTTGACTCAGGTCCAAGCTCCTCCCGCACTCCAGGCATCCCTTAAATCTTTCTCTTCCCCAATTTTTAATAACAAGGCTTCTGTGATCCCCTGCCTCAGTCACCAACCCTTTACTGGAGCTGCTCACACAGATACTTCCCTTATTCCAAATGCCAGGAGGCCTGCCTGGATTTCACAGCATCGCCAGCCCCGGGATTCCTCTTCACTGGCCCCTCCCACCTCTTAGGTCTCTAGGTTATTGCCTTAAAGCCTCTTTTCCCCCAGAAGACTGCAGCTTTGGACTAAGGTATTTGTTTGCTTGACCTTGTAGATATGATGTGCTCCACACACTGGGCTCTGGTAAGTCTGCAGCTGCAGCAAGCTCTCCGCCCAACCCCGACCCCACCTCCCACTCAGGTCCAATACTGTCTTTGGGATGCTACATTCTTACCTTATCTGCTGGGACTGACCCGCAAAGCTCACTGGTGTCTGAAGCAGGATAGCTGCCAGAAATATTACTTTACATTTTCCTACTGAAATGCCTGCTCACATTGCTCTGTGCTTTGGGTGTCTCCTCCTCTAAAGGAGGCCCTTTAAGCCTCAGTTACATACAGCATCACTGATACACTTCTCTGGAGGTTCTCCTGATTACTCATTATGCAAATTGGAACAAACACAAGAAGACAAAAATGTCCCAGAAATTACCCCAGATTACTTCTCTTCTAAATATTAACCATTACGTAGCTGAAAGAACCATTGGAAGTTTGGCTTTTACTTTCCAGGATTTCCAGTTTTTACACTAGTGCTTCTACAATTTCAAAATACTTTTTCTTTCTTTTTTTTAAAAAATATATTTTATTGACTTTTTTTGCAGAGAGAAAGGGAGAGAGATAGAGAGCTAGAAACATCGATGAGAGAGAAACATCGATCAGCTGCCTCCTGCACATACATCTTCCACCGGGGATGTGCCCGCAACCCAGGTACATGACCTTGACCGGAATGGAACCCGGGACCCCTGAGTCCGCAGGCCGACGCTCCATCCACTGAGCCAAACCGGTTTCGGCTCAAAATACTTTTTAAAAATGAATTATGCATATTCTGAGCACACAGTGAGCCAGTTAAGAGAGAGAGTCTATAGCAATATATTATTATCTCTTTGTCTCCCGTTTCAATTATTTTCTTTTTCCTCAGAAAGAAAATTAGGCAAGCTTTTTAAAAATTGTGTTCTTCTACGGTTTACAATTTTTTTTGACCTCCTGGTTCATGACCTCCTGAGCCTTGCCGGCCAGGCTACACAGTCTACAATTTTGAGAGAAAAGGTAATGAATGTTTGTTTGTTTTTAATTATTTTTTTATTATTTTTATGTTGTCAAGAGCTTAGAAAGAATTTGCTTCTATTTTGAATGTGTAGCCTATTGTGTGCAAAGCATGTGGCAAACTTTCAACTTCCTTTCTGAATATCAGAGCTGTTTTCTCTCTTATTTCTCTCAGTTGTAATCACTTAATCATAAAAGGTCTGGATATTTTCTAAAATACATTTTTATTGATTTCATAGAGGGGAGGAGAGGGAGCAAGGGAGAGCAACATCAATGATGAGAGAGAATCATTGAATGGCTGCCTCCTGCACACCCCACACTGGAGATTGAGCCCGCAACCCAGGCATGTGCCCTGACCAGATTGAACTGTGACCTCCTGGTTCATAGGTAGACTCTCAACCACTGAGCCATGCTCGCCAGGCAAAGGTCTGGCTATTGACACAAAATAGCATTGTGCTTCCTTTGTCAAATTTCTTCTCTCTTCTGAGTTTTATTTTTATTTTATTTATTTATTTTTTATTGAGTTTAGAGAGAGGAATGGAGGAGAAAGAGAAACATTGATTTGTTGTTCCACTTACTTATGCATTCATTGGTTGATTCTTGTATATGCCCTGATGGGATCAAACCCGCAACCTTGGGGTATCAGGACAACACTCTAACCATCCGAGCTACCGGGCCAAGGCTATTTTACTTATTTATTTGTGTGGTCCAGGATAGACTTAAGACATGTTTTCCTTGATTTAACTCCTGGAATGTTCACTTGATGCTTTGAGCAAATTCACAATGTCCTTCTATTAGCATGATGCCCCAGGGCATGTGATGGTTCTCAGCCTGTTTGCCTTCAGATCCATCCCCTGCCTTCTCTGCTTCACATCTCAGCCAGCTCCTACAGGCTGTTTTCTGGGCTCCAGCTGTGCCAGGCTAGTAGAAAGCACTGTCTGGAACCTGGAAGGTGGAGGGAGGGAAAAGCCAGAATATTTATTTCTTATGCTCTCTTTCTGCTTTATGCACCATCTACAGTAGCAGCTCTGTCTGCTCCCAGGCCTCATCTCCTGCAGGGAACCAGCCCTGAACCCTGGCAGTATCACCTCCTCCCTCCAGCCTGGTTAAAAGTGTAATGGCTTCCTGTCATTGCCGAAACCTAGGTTCTTCTCAGTGTTCCCATCACCTGTGCAATAGATTCCTTCTCTCAAAATCTCAGTTGCAAGTAATGAGTGTGGTTTCTGTTTTTCTGGTTGGACTCAGTACATTTATCCATTTTATATTTTCACCAGGCCTCTAGTTTTTATATAATGTTCTTAACAAGAATATCACAACTGTAGGATAGCAAAAAGGTCATATATTTTCCATCCAGAATTTGAACCTGTGTGACCTTGCTTGAATCACTGAGCCTCTTCCTGCACACCAGTGCCTTTGACAGTAAACCAGGAAAAAATGACTTCATTAGAGCTATGAGCAGCAAGTGAGAATAAAGCACATGAAAGGATTTTGTAAATGATAATTCTTACTGTTTTATTTAAAAATAAATAGGTTATTATTTAAAAATAGTTACTTTTTTTGAAACATGTAATTTTAAAATTTAGCAACAAAGGTATTTCCCATTTGGAATTTATATGGAATAAGGAGGAGTCTTCAAAGGGTACCCCTACAATGAGGGATAGTGATATTATGGTGGCTTATATGAGATTCAAAGCAGAAGTTTTGGGTAAAAAAGGCAAAAAAAAAAAAAGTGATCTAGAAGCCATAAAGAACAGTAAGGAGGAGAAACCAAGAAGGCAGCATAGGTAAACACCGGAAATTGCTGCCTCCCACAACCACTTCAAAAATGCAACTAAAAGACAAAAGGGACACCATCCAGAACCACAGGAAGGCTGGCTGAGTGGAAATTCTACAACTAGAAGGAAAGAGA
>NW_006288443.1:539015-540145 GCF_000327345.1 Myotis davidii
AACTGGACTGACATGCGTCAGAACTTGAGGGTGGCTTTCTCTCAGAGGTGCTTGCAGCGATTACCGGGACACAGAGACGCGGGGCCTCTTAGGGCATGACTGAGGAGCAGCCATAGCCACTTGATCCACCCTTTTGATCCCCTGAAACCCCGCCCCACCCAAGCTGTGTGCAGAGGCTTTTGCATATGAAAGGCCTGGCCCTTTGCAATCTGAAAATTACCTAAAAAAAACTGCAGCTGGGTCAGAGAGACCCAGAACTTCCAAAAGAAGGCCCAAGGCCCCACAGCAGCTTACATTGCTTCACAGCTGGGCCTCATCTGGGCACCTCCAAACCCCAAACAAAGAAGAGGAATCTGCAGATCTCTTCATAGCTCCTGCTGGGTAGCCTCAGACAGAGGCTAAATTAACACCTCTCCAAATTGTCCATCACAAAGAGTATGCAAATTTATATTCAGATGGAAAATGTGTGAGTGTTTATTTCTTCATACCCTTCCAATGTCTATTTTAATTAACTCTAATCTTCTAGTTAAGCAAGCATTTCAGTGTAATTTTAATTTATCTTAATTAGGAGTAAAGTTGACAATCTTAACATATGTATAGAAGCCTTTTTTGTTTCCTTTTCTGAAAACTGCATTTCTTCCAGGTTATCAGTCTTTTTTCTTAGTGAGCTGTAGAAAATCAACCCTTACTGATATGAAATGCAAGTGTTTTCCCAGTTCATTGTATATCTTTGGAATTTCCTATGGGTTTCTGTCTATTTCTCTCCAAATCCACTGCTGAATCAAGGCTCCATTAGCTTTCACCAAGCCTACCAAATCTTCCTACCAAATCTCTGCTTTCATTCCTGCCTCTTGGATACTGTTCTTTCTCTATAAGACACAGTGGCCTTAATGAAATATGAATCAGATCATACTACATCCCTACTCAAAATGCCCCAAGGGCTACTCTCAGAACATTTAAATCTAAACCACACACCTTGCTTACTTCTTTGAACTAATCTTCTACTGTTCTATATAGAGCAGCAGTTCTCAACCTATGGGTTGAGACCCCTTTGGCGGTCGAATGACCCTTTCACAGGGGTCACCTAAGACCATCCTGCATATCAGATATTTACATGATGATTCATCACC
>NW_006288443.1:540318-547995 GCF_000327345.1 Myotis davidii
TTTGGAGTCATCCTTGAGGTTGGACCGAAAAGGGTTTAATATTCCTTCTGACTGGAATGTCCCTCACCATATTTCACAGGGTTTGTTTTTCCCTCAGTTGGCCATCAGCACACATGTCACATCATGAGAGAGGTCTCCCATTCCCATCAAGGTCAAAATGGCACACATGCCCTAACCGGTTTGGCTCAGTGGATAGAGCATCAGCCTGCGGACTGAAGGGTCCCAGGTTCGATTCCGGTCAAGGGCATGTACCTTGGTTGTGGGCACATACCCTGTAGGGAGTGTGCAGGAGGCAGCTGATTGATGTTTCTCTCTCATCGATGTTTCTAACTCTCTATCCCTCTCCTCTCCTCTCTGTAAAAAAATCAATAAAAAATATTTTAAAATTTTTTTTAAAAAATGGCACACATACCTATACCCATACCCCCAGTTCCCATTTCTCCTCTGACTCTTTGTGTTATCTTTATTTTAGTGCTTAGCATAATATCTAGAATATAAGAACTTGTTAATATTTTACACAAAAGTATGCCTCAGAATAAAAGGATATTGTCTTACATTCAGATTCTTATAATTCTTTCATATTTAAGAGAATTTTTGAA
Source organism: Myotis davidii (assembly GCF_000327345.1). Classification (NCBI taxonomy): domain Eukaryota; kingdom Metazoa; phylum Chordata; class Mammalia; order Chiroptera; family Vespertilionidae; genus Myotis; species Myotis davidii. The sequence goes on from NW_006288443.1 coordinate 540,918, forward strand.
ATTATTTTATTTTAAACAGATATTGTTTGGAGAACACAAATTGAAATAGCCAAATTCAATGCTAGTTTTAAATGCTTATACAGGTCATTTGAACTGTTTTAAAGGGAAAAGGGGGGGGGAAGAAAGCACAATAATGCAAATAGTTTAGTTTAGGGGCTTTTTTGCGGGGAGGAGAGGGTATGACCTTATAATTGCAAAAATAATCATGTAAACAAGCCTTTCAAATATCACTTAAAAAAGCAATGTAGCAAATTAAATATTATAATGATAGTGAAAAGGAAAAAAAACACCTATCCTAACGTTATATAAATAGACACTATAGCTTAGCATAAAAATTACATTGATAGCATCCTGTACAGATTAGAAGATGGTTGAAGCACCCTCAATTTGCCTGAGAAACAACCTTGATTCATAACAGACATATTAAAGAGAAAGAAATTTTTTGTTGTTGTTAAGCTACTAAGATTCAGGGTTATGTTTTTTTATTTTTTTAAACAAAGCATAATCTAGCCTATACTTACAAATACAACGATCTACTGTACAATATAACCTTGAATTTCAATATAAAATCTAAAGGCAGATTCATTTGGTTTATTTATATCTTTTTGTTCTTCCCTACATTCTGTTAGGAACAAAGCAATGTGTAAAATGATTCTCTCTCTCTCTCTCTCTCTCTCTCTATATATATATATATACATATATATACATATATATATGTGTGTGTGTGTATATATGTACATATATATATGTATATTCTGTATATGCTGCCCTGAAATACTCTCACCTATATGTATAAAATTTAAAAACTATTGCTTTTAAAAAATAAAAATAATTTCATCAATCATATAGAGTTTCTATTTATTTGTTTTAAAATATCATAACCACAGCGTTTAAAAATCAATTTTTGGATCTTATTTATGTATTTATTTATTTATTAAGCATTTTTATTGATTTTAAAGAGGAAGGGAGAGGGAAAGATAGAAACATCAATGATGAGAGAGAATCGTCGATTAGCTGCCTTCTGCACAACCCCCACTGGGGATCGAGCTCGCAACCCAGGCATGTGTCCTGACCAGGAATCGAACTGTGACCTCCTGGTTCATAGGTTGATGCTCAATCATTGAGCCAACCTGGCCGGGCAGGATCTTATTTTTTTTAAATGTCTGTATTTTTTACAAAAAATATGAAAACCAAAGATGTTATTCTAAAACAAAAAAGGAATACACATAGTCATATGCACAGGGAGCTGGTAGTGTAAATTTACCAGATAGAGGTCTTTGTCCACACTGTTCATGCAAATAATCAAATCTCTGGTTTTATAAATGTTGAACCCATAATATAGAAGTATATTCTTTAATGTAATGTTTTATAACAAGATGTAGTTTTATAATAGTAAACTGTATTTTTCATATTCCCATTTTCCATTGGATATAAAGATTTCTCAAAAGCTAGTTGGAGATGGCCACCCAACCTTCTTGAGAGTATTTGTGAACATACCACTTCCCTCTTCTTGGTGCATGTTGTGTGGTTATATGCTCCCTTGGAAAACCAGGGTTTTGACTGAGCTATGCTTAATGAAGAGTGAGGGCATTATCTGCAGCAAGGGTAACTAACATAGTGTAAAACCCATCATTCCCATTTGGATGTGTTTTATCTTAGCTTTCCCCTTATCCTTCTTTATTCACCCCTTCTAGACCCATTCAACAAGGGACACAGGGACCACAACATATTTTTACCATATCGCACCAGTATGTGCTACCATATCTTTCTGTATGCTGTTTCATTTTTCTGTTTCTTTGTTTACAATTCTTAATTCTAGAATTTTATCTCAGGTTAGAATATGTTCTAATGACATAAAGGAATTCTATAATTATATGCATTGGTATGAGAATCTAATAATTACCAATAGTGCTTCTTAACATTATTTACTGTTTCCTTAAAAGAAAAAGATGTGTTTTATTGCCCACAATATTCTATGAAACCATTGTTTGTTTTAATTATGAAGCTATTATTGTGAAGACGCTCTTTAATCATCGTCATCCAGCTTGCAAATGTCACAGAACTGAATTACTAAATTGGTGTCCATGGCCTAGTTTATAATAATATGGCTTAAATCAGCCACTGTTCCAGAAGAGAAACAGAACAGTGTGGGCTAGATCAAGGCCCTCCATGAGAGGCAGTTGTCCTGGACCTCATGCCCTCTAAGTAGCAGTGAGACCTCAGCATGACATTGAACTTCACAACATAAAATTAACACATGGACATACTTACTACATTTTACTGGTTAGAACACAGGAGATAGGGCAAGATGATATCTTCAGGTTCCTTCCTTTTTTAAAATATATTTTTATTGATTTCAGGGAGGAAGGGAGAGGGAGAGAGAGAGACAGAAACATCAATGATGAGAGAGAATCATTGAGAATGTGCCCTGACCAGGAATGCAACAGTGATGCTCAACCACTGAGCCAGGCTGGCCAGGCTGCAGGTCCCTTCTAACACAAAAACCATTGGCTGACTTAGAATCTGGGTCACTCATATTAAGAATTGAGAGTTGTAGAAATTACTTGGCTTTTTTGGGTGGAGGTCTATTTATCCAGAAATAATATGTCTATTTATCTGAAAGCCCTAACTAGATTATAAAAAAAACAAACCTAATCTTCTAAGAAGAAATTTTTAAAAAGTATCAAAACTACCAAAAGATCTTTTCAATTTCATTGTTAAATATTATGACTCCAAGAAAGAAAGAAAGAAAGAAAGAAAGAAAGAAAGAAAGAAAGAAAGAAAGAAAGAAAGGAAGAAAGAAAGGAAGAAAGAAAGGAAGAAAGAAAGAAAGAAAAGCAAGAGCAGCCAAGGAGTTAATGTTTTGTGAGTCAAGACAACTCTTTAAAGGCACAACTCCATAATTTTTTCTTACAAATGTAACAGAAGGATGGCTAAGGATTTATTCCAAGTTTTCCAGTTCCAGGTTTCTGCACTGTGGACTAAAAGGAAAGCAGTAGGCCTGGATTGCAGAAGAAAGTCTTCTCTTCTCAAAGAAAGTACTAGTAGAAGGACAGCACATTTAGATCCGGAAAAGTACTGATGGATAGAACATCCTCCCACTAACACTCGGATCAATTGGGATGGAACAGAGGAACAACACACAAAACCTTCAGCCAGTTCATTAAAAACATTTCTGTTTGAAATCTCTCTTTGATTTGTGGTTTTTCTTGATGACTTCTCCAGACATCTGCTTTTATTCTCCTACCACTTATTTCAAAGGATAATGAAAGGTGGGTAGAAAAGATTTTTCATGTTCTATGAGAAAAAGAAAGTATACATTATTTTTGTCCTTGCTTTGATCATTCTTTCCATGACTCTCCAGTCAGCTTCATAAACTATTACTGAGATCAAAACATAATTCCTGTTACCGCTCTGAACGAGCATCTGCCCGAACACAGTGCAGACGTTTCTTCATTGGCCAGCTCAGGAGCACAGTTTTTAGAAATATACAGCACAGAAGTCCTATAACCCTGTTCATTAAAAACGGTTTGTCACTGACAAGGGTTCCTTGGAGTCTCAGCTTATAGAACAGCTTTGAAATAAGATTCAAGTGTCATTTCTTTTCATTTAGCTACAGGGGTGTACCTGTTGTCCCTAATGATCTCATTTTCCCCATTTTTGTTGTCCTCAGTTTCTCCCAACTGGAGACAAGAATGTCCTCCTGCTGGACCCGGCTGATCCCAGTTATCTAGCAGAGACTGGTCAGGTCAGGAGATCAGAGCGGTTTTGTTCGCACCACCTATCAATAGAGCCTAGAACTATTCTTCCTGCTTTATAATTGGCATGAATGTAGAAAACTCTTGGATTGGAGCTTAAGAACATTTTGTTGCAGGTTCCCTCCCCACACCCCCCATTTTCCACTGTATTAATACAATCATGAATTTACTCTGCTTTCTTTGTTGGACTTGAGATTCTCTCTGGGCTGGAGCTCACTTGGCTGACTCCAACTCCCAATGACACTAGCATCAAGTCTCTTTCCTGTGGACCCTGGCTCCTGGCAAGAGGTTTGCTGTGAGGAAGTGATAATCAGCATCAGATATGGATTCCTATTGTTGTTCTCTGCCTGACTGATGGGGACCCTTAGTTACTCAGCCTTGAGGCCGCCATGACCTTTGGCTTTTGGTGTTTGACTTTCTGGCTACTCCCCCAGAAGCTAGCTGCTCAAGCCAGGTTGGTATCCCCATGCCCTGCTCTTCACTCTATCAGCTTCTCATCATTTCTTGGTTATGCATGTTGCTAAGGTACCAGGATGTCTCATGTTTCAGTCTGCCCAGTTTATGATACTATAACATTTTTCCTAATATGCACATATGAATGCATGTGTTCCATTATCTTAAGACACACTCACTAAAGATGAAGGCACTGTATCTCCAACTTTCCCTATCCTCAGATGCTGATGTGGAAGAAGGTAGTCTTGAAGCTACTTGGAAGCCCTTGAAGTGACTTCTCAATTGACTCTAGAGAGTCATAGTTACTATTTATAACCTGTCCATCCACTTCAGGATCTACGACATGCCTGAATGACACTTCATGTATCTACCTGAGGCTGATAGAAATCACTTCTCAGAATTCCATTTCATGTTGGTTTCTGGACTCCACAGAACTTCACAAGGCATTCCTTCTCCTAACAACCCAATTGATTCCTAAAGTTGGTTTATAGTTAGTCTCTGACTCAGTTAAGCAAAACCCATGATGTTGATATCTAAATAATATGATTTGACTTTATAGGCTCTGGTAGCTGAGATATCAAAGTTGTTCCTCTAGCACTGGAGTTTTATTTCCCACATCAGAACTTTAGTACTGCTAACATTTCTTCCCATCTTCTAAAAGCTTTTTCCTATCTACACAAGCTTTAATTCTCCTTTGCCTCCTAGAAAATCATTTCTGGCATCTGGCCCAGATCATTTCTTCAACCTTATTCAGAAATCTTCATTTTCTCTAATATACCAAATCATAGCAAAGAATTCATTGCTCAGAATTTTTATTTTAACCATGTCCTTTGTAATGGAGATTAGATTCTTTTTTTCAAACACAAAATATAAAGTTGATGACAATCTCAGGAAAAGGTATAATTATGGCACATCTAGGGCCCTGGAAAGTGTTCTTGGTGTCCCTACTTCCTGGGCTCACAGTGAACTACAAACTTATGTGTTTGTGCAAATGAATGGCCAGGCAACTTGTATGTTTTTGTCTTGGTCACTAAGAACTCCTGTTTATAATATTGTTTTGAAATCTGTCTGGCTTTTGTCTTCCTTTCAAGCTTCCAACCTGATACGTATGAATAATTTTTACCTTATGAATGTTTGTGTTTCCCTTATGGATGTTAGACGGCCTATCCAACATGGTCCCTGGAAATTTTCATCACTATCATCCTGGGACTGCCTTCATCTCTCTTTTAAATTGAATTTACAGGTTGCTTGATCCTAGTCTTCCTCTTCTTTGTTTTTGCTGAAGCATATTCTCTGGTAGTTGCTTGAGGAGGGTTTTGTGAGAGTATGTTAGCGTTGAACCTGACAAAACAGAACCCATGGGAGAGAGACACTAAGGGATTTTTGCAAGGAAAGGGCTTCTGTGATGTGGGAGCTGAAAAGGCAAGTCTGAAATCCATAGGGGAGTAGTCTTTCAGGAAAGGCAGGTTGGAAGTCTCAGCTAAGGGCTGATGTTTCAGTCCACAGGTGGAATGCTTTACTAGTACTTCCTCCAGAAACCTCAGTTCTGCTCTTAAAGCCTTTCCACTGATTGGATCAAGCCTACCTGGCATATCTAAAATAATCTGTTTTACTTAAATTTAACTGATTATAAATGTCTACTTTCTCTATTTTTTCTTGATGTCCTAAAAGTTGTCTAAAAGCAGCAAGAAAAGCTTGATGAGCCATCCTTTTTCAATGAGTGACTTAAATACAATATCTCTTTTTCTTAGATATTATTGAATAAGTTGCTATGAACCTTCACTTTTGGTTCCCTTTTTTCTAGTCTCAGTTTGAATCTCTGTGCTTCCATCAACACATCCCAGCCTTTCTACAGATAATAAATGGATATAATTAACTTACCGCTTTTTGAATTTACATTTGGTTCCTTGCCTGGATTTTTTTTTATCTCCTCAGGAAAAAGAAAAGATCAGGAAAAAGAAAAGATCTCATGAATATGGAACTTCTACAGCTGGCTACTTTCATCTACTGTAGTCTCCTCTTATCCATGGGGTTTATGCTCCAAGACCCCCAGAGGATGCCTGAAACCAAGGATAGTAACACACCTTATACATACTATTTTTTCTTATGTGTCCATACTCATGATAAAGTTTAATTTGTAAATTAGGCACAGTAAGAAAGCCCTGGCTGGGTAGCTCAGTTGGTTAGAGCATCATCCTGATATGCCACGGTTTCAGGTTCCATCCCCAGCCAGGACAAGTGAAACAACAAATCGATGCTTCTCTTTCTCTCTCCCTCCCTCTCTTTCTCTTTCCAATAAACATTCTTTCCCTCACTCTCTAAAATCAATGAATAAAAATTTAAAATAAAAAAGAAAGTAGGCATAATAATAGATTAGCAACGATAACAATAAAATAAAACAATTAAACAATATACTGTAATAAAACATATATGAATGTGGCCTCTCTATCTCTCAAATATCTTTTTGTATGTACTCACCCTTGGTCTTGGGATAATGTGAGATGATAAAATGCCAATGTGATGAGATGAAGTAAGGTGGATAAAACATTATTAAGTAAAATAAGGGTTACTTGAACACAAGTGATACCATGACAGTTGTCTGATAACCTAAATGACTACTAAGTGACTAATGGGCAGGGAACATACACAGGGTGGAGACACTAAACAAAGGGACGATTCACACCTTGAATGGAATGGCACAAGATTTCATTACACTACTCAGAACAGCTAGCAATTTAAACCTTATAAATTTTTTCTGGCATTTTCCATTTAATATTTTCAGACAATCATTGACCATAAGTAACTGAAACAGTTGAAAGCAAAACCGAGGATAAGGGGAGAATACTGAGCTGTATTTCACATCTTAA
>NW_006288443.1:549522-557657 GCF_000327345.1 Myotis davidii
TATGATGTGCACTGACCACCAGGGGCAGATGCTCAGCACAGGAGCTGACAGGAGCTGCCCCTGGGTGGTCCGTGTGCCCCCACAGCCAACCCTCTGCAGCCCCTCCCCCCGGCTGGCCAACCTCCCGTGGCCCCTCACTAACCCCGCCTGAGGCCAACCTCCTGTGGTCCCTACCCCTGGCCGGCTGCCCCTCCCCCCCGACTCCACCCATAGGCCTTGATCACTAGCCAGGCCAAGGGACCCCACCTATGCACAAATTCGTGCATTAGGCCTCTAGTCAAGAATATAAAGCAAAAGGTTTGGGGAACTTTAAAGGTTGAAAGGTTGGCAGAGAAAGGTAGAAGAGGGCATTAACTATAAGATGCATAAGTTCTGGGGATTTAATGCATGGCATGGGGACTATATTAACAATTCTGTATTGTATACTTAAAATTTGCTAAGAGAATAGATCTTTGTTTTTGACACATATGCATAGAATGATAACTATGTGATGTGAAGAGTGTGTTTAACTTTATTGCGGTAATTGTTTCACCATGTACTAGTATGCAAATATCAATCATCATGGGGTACACCTTACATTTACCTAATGTTAGTTGTCAATTATATTTCAATACAGCTAGAAAAAAATTAAAATTAAAAAAAGAAGCATGGAGGGACCTGGAGAGTACTATGCTAAGCGAAATAAGCCAGTCAGAGAAAGACAAGTATCACATGATCTCACTCATAGGTGGAATCTAATGAACAATATGGATGAACAAAATAGATCCAGAGACATGGAAATATGGAACAGACTGTGGAATCTCAGAGGGAAGGTGGGGATGGGTTAGAAGAGATCAACCAAAGAACTTGTATTTATATGTGCACTAGAGGCCCGGTGCACAAAATACGCACCAATGGGGTCCCTCCGCCTCAGCCAGGCCTGTGCCCTCTCGCAGTCTGGGACCCCTCGGGGTATGACCACCTGCTGGCTTAGGCCCGCTCCCTGGGGGGATTGGGCCTAAGCTGGCAATCAGACATCCCTCTGGCAGCCCAGAAGCCCTTGGGGGATTTCCACTTGCCAGCGGGGACTTTTGTTTGCCTAGGTTTAAATTCACTTTGTTTTTCAATTGACATTTATCTTCCAAAAGCTGGTTTGTGCTTCAATGACAATGGCAATAATGCTTCCTTTGTGAATCTATTTGTGTGACCTTGGCCAAACCAGTCTGAGTACAGCACAGACACACATTTGCTTCTTCTTCCAAATGGTACTTGATTTTGGTGTCAGTGCCACACAAATGGCACACGGATATAACAGTTGTATCTCCATACAGTGGGGGGCCAGTCCCCAGTGCTTCTAAAGGCTGAATGTTTTGATTCTGAACCAAATGATACAATCGTACAGACTAAGCCTATCCTGATCAGGCATGCATCCTCTCATTAATTAACATATGTAGCTAGTTTCTTAAAGGGGTTACTTGGGCATTGTAGGGCATATCAAGATTAATCCAATATAGCTCTCTCCCCTAAGGATCTTGTTATGGTTATTCTTATACTTCCCCTTCTGCCCATTTCTAAAAATTTCTCACTTTTCTTCCTGGAACACCATATTAAGATTAGATTTGCTTCCAGGGACTGGCCAGGGCTTAGAAAAATGAATCTCCTGCTTGCCAGGATCCCCATACAGACTCTGCCAAATCAAACGTAGTGCCAAAGGGAATGTGTGCTTTGTTTGATCAGCACTGATTTCTGAGCTGGGGCCTGGAAAAAGAAAACATGGATTTTTTCAGTATCTATAGAGCCAGAGAAAAGTGTCCTGATTGCAATCTGTCCTAATTACAGCTGTGCTGGTACCAAATGTGGTGCTCGGAACATCTACTGTGGTCTCATAGCAACCCAACTCAATTTCTGCATGCAGGAAATGCTAGGGCTTTTAAAATAGATTAGCTGTACAACTTGTCAAGTATTCAATTCCTGAGTTGGAAGTGGCTTTGTCTTTGATAACTTCGCCATCCTCATGAAAATCCTGTCTCTACTACCTACCCAGAGTGTCAGGTTCCTCCCGATCCCCGGGATGATCCTTAAATATCTACCTTGAACTCATGACGATGATTGGATCCAACATTACAATTGCACATGCCTGACTTTTCCACTCTGTCAACAGCCTCTTTTCTGGAGTATCTCCCAATGTGCATGTCATACCCTGTTAGGTAGGCTTTGAGCCTATAGCAATACATCTCATAGTCTTATGAGGAAAGGTCACATTTAATTCTCTGTCATTTTCAGCACTTAACACATTGTTACTACTTTGAAAAGATGAAACAATTTCTTAACGTACGTAGGTGTAGGGCATTTATAAACTTTAAAATACTTATGTTTGTTATCGTCTGCAATTCCCTCACTTACCCTGTGAGGTGTGGCAAATCCCTCTTTGACAAATAAGGAAACTGAGGCATAGAGGTTAAGTGGCTTCACTGATGTCACACAAATAGCGACAGAACCAGATTTAGCATCAAGTTCCCCTGACTGCTAGTTTCAGACTTTTTTTTGTTTAATATTGTCTAGTCACATCCTTATTCTCTGACAGCTATCCCCACCGGAGATCTCATTTTAATTATATATTTCATCCCTGGAAACCTTGCACTGTGGCTGGCATTGACAAAATCATGCTGAGTGGAGGCAGTGAACACTGTCTGGGTTGCTCAAAGTAGCAAAAAAGATATAAGGACAAAATCAGCAGACAGATTTTTTTCCAATGACTCTTTGAGACAGGATAGTGCAACCTCAAATCCACGTGGACACCAAGTTCTGATGAAGCTGCTCATCACGAGAGCACAGGTGCCTTTCTCACAGCCACTCCGCTTGGTTTTACCACAGTGTTCAAACAGTGAGACCCTGTCCCAGAGCTTCGTTGCGCTTCCTGCCGTCTCTATGGATCTGTGATCCTGACTTTAATTTTAGAACATGGAAGGGGTCTTAATAAGGATCAGGAATCACATTTCACAAATGAGGAGGGAGGATGTGAACCTGAGTGACCTGCTCTATCAGAGCTACGGGGCCAGTTAGGCTTCTTTATTCCTTAACTGATTCACTCAAAAAACATTTGTTTGAAAACTTATTTTGTTCCAGGAGCTATTCTGGGTACTGGAAATATAGCACTGGGGGGGAAAAAAGACAAAAATTATTGCTTCAATAGAGTTCATATTCTAGTGGAGGAAGACAAGTAGTAACTAAAAATAAAAAAGTAAATTATAGAGTACATCAAATTGTGACAACACATGAGAGAAAAATAAAGCAGGCGTCTTTCGTCTGCTTGGGTTGCTATAACAAAATGCCACAGACTGCATAGCTTAAAAATAACAGAAATTTATTTCTCACAGTTGTAGAGACTGGAAGTCCAAGATCGAAGTACCAGCATGGTCACCTCCTTCTGGTTCATGGTTGGTGTCTTCTCATGGAAGGGGCTAGGGACCTCTTCTTTTATGAGTACTAACCCCATTCATGAGGACTCCCCCTCATGATCTTAGGACCTCCCAAAGGCCTCCCCTTTTTATACATCACATTGGGCATTAGGATTTAATTTCTTTTTTCTTTTAAAAATATTTTCATTGAGTTTTAGAGAGAGAGGAAGGGAAAGGAGAGAGAGAGAGAGTGAGAGAGAGAGAGAGAGAGGGAGAGAGAGATGAGAGTGAAATATTGATTGGCTGCCTCATGCATGCCCCCTCCCAGGGATCAAGCCCACAACCCTGGCATGTGCTCTGACCTGAATTGAACCAGCAACCTTTCTGTGCATGGAACTACGCCCAACTTAGCTATAACAGCTAGGGCTAAGATTTTGCTATTTGAATTTGGGGTGGCGTGGAAGGTGGGCACAGACATTCAAACCATAGTAGCAGAAAGGGAAGGTAAGGAATAGTTCTGGGAACACTGAGTACATTTTAAATAGGGTAGTCAGGGAGGTATTTATTGACAGGTGATGTTTTTGAGCAATAACATAATGGAGGTGAAGGAGTAAGCAATGAGTATGTGGGAAAACCCATGCGAAGCCTCTATAGGCAGGAACATGAGGACATCTTTGGGAGGCCAGAACCAGGTGGCTGGGGCAGAATGAGCAAGGTGCCGAGTAGGGAGATAAGAGATCTCAGGGGTCATGGGGAAGCAGATCTATGTAGGTCCTTGTAGGCAAGGGCAAGGAGGACTTTGGTTTTACTCTGAGTGAGTGAGGTAAGGAGATATTGGAGAAATTTTAGCAGTGCAAGTAATACCTTTAGGCTTAGTTTTTAAATAGATTACTCTGTGTTTTTGTTTTGTTTTGTTTTGTGTGTGTGTGGGTGTGTGTTGAAAATAGATCAGAGTGAGGCCAGGTTAGAGCCTGGGAAACCAATTGTTATGAGACTGTTGCAATAGTTCAGATAAGAGAAGATGGTGGCTCAAATCAGATAAGAAGGGTAGAAATAGTCAAAAAAGAGATTAAATTCTGAATATTTTTGAAGGTGGAGCCAAGAGGATTTACTGAAGGATTGGATTTGGGGTGAAAAAGAGACAAATTAAAGATGACTCCAAGCTTTTTAGCCTGAGCAATTGGGAATGTAGGGTTGCATTTAACTAAGGCAGCAAAGGCTACACGAGAAGCAGGTTTGGAGGGCAAGGAGCAGTTTGGAGGCAGACAAACAGCTCGGTTTTAGGAATGCGTTGTTTGAGATGTCTGTTAGATATCCAAGCAGTGCTTTCAAATAGGCAGTTGAATATAAATCTAGAATTTAGAGAAGAGAATTGGACTAGACAATTTAATGGTCACCAGAGTATTGATTATAATTAAAGGCATGAGAATACTAAAAAAAGTGAATGTAGATAGAGAAATAAGAGAGTTCTAAGAATTAGGCCCTCAGATACATTGAGTAGTTTAGTCTAGAACTCAGCCTTATGATGTCCTTACCAACATGAATACTGGTTTAAGGCTCATATAAAGTGTTTAATTCTAAGGTGGGCTACTGAAGCCAGCATATAATAAAGGTGCCTCAAGAATTCAGTTTATCATAAAACAAGCTTGCCTCCAATTTGAGATGTACTGGGTGTTGTTCTTATTCATGGGAGAAGATGTGGCAACATTTCACAAGGCTGCCTCCACCCCCAAATTCCCGGATCTGATGCTTGTTCCTTATTATCTTTGTGCACTTTCTCCATGCAAACTACAACCCTTTGAACAAATATCCCAACAGACTGAGTAGTAACCATGTTCTGGATTCCTACATCTATGTAAATGTAGTGCTTTGTAGGACCTTAGAGCTTTCAGATAACTTTGATTTTTTTTTTTCCTTGTAGAATGAGAAGATTTTCTGCAAGTAAGTTTAAAGGTGGTTGAATTCACTTTTTATTCCTATTACTTAGGCACTGCTTCTCAGATTATAGTCTATGTCAGCATCAAAAGGTGCTGATTAAAATGTAGATTCTCTCTGGTCTTATTTGCAGAGGTTCAGATTCATTAGGTTTGGAGTGGAGTCTATGGCTTTGCACAGCAGGTGATTCTGATGTTGATTGATAGAAGAAAATATTGTAGCTTTTTGGGGGAAGTTTATGGACAAATTATGACTTTAAAAAAGACCTAAAAGTGGATTATATTAAGTCAAACAAAATGTACATTATAGAAAAGATATGAGTCCATGTAAGGGAGATTTTTCTAATAACTAGCTTTATCAAGTCATGGGAACCCTGCATGTGAGTAAATGTGTATTTTGTCATTGAAATACAAAAGAAAACACAAGTCATCATGTTCCCGCCAATAGAGACTTTGCACAGATTTCCTCTCTGGGAAATAAGGTTTTGCTACTTGACCTCTAAAACCACTATAAATTATTTTAAAAAATAAAGCAGGAATATCTAAAATAATCCGTTAGGTCCCTACCAACTTGCAGATTTTTTGAGTATTATTAATTTACTCAAGAGAGAGAACTGGCTCCTATTTTCATCATGATTTTTTTTTCTACTTCTTTTAACCCAGAGACTTTGTGGTGGGGCTGAGCAATTTGAAACGCTTTCCAGATATACTGATGAAATTGTCTTTCCTACTGTGGGTAACGTAAGAATGAATCAGAGTTGATATGATTAGGATTGCTATTAACTTTGAACAAGCCATTTAAACTACATGAAAAAAGCAAGAGGAACTGTTACATGGAGGGTCTGTACTGCATGATTTCTAAGCTCTCTCTCTAATTCTAAGTCCCCAAAGTTCTAAAACACTGAATTCACACAGAGTCCTTATCTATCCTTGTGAAAAACTGTCTTATTTGCTGGAAAACGCATAGAATCATATCTCTGTTCCTCGCTCCCTGAGTAAATTCAGGGGCAACCAACCCATCACACATCAATAACCTTTGATCTTTATTCCATTTTTAAATAATTAATAGATACCAAATACTTAATTCTACCAAATGCATCATTATAATCAAGAAAAAACAGTCATGGCAGTTTGCAAAAAAGAAGGTTTTAACTTGCATTAAATATGCTGTTCAAAATTCCTTTCAAAATGCACTCACTGTCTTGTTTTGAATTCTGTGTCATTTTCTTTCCCCTCTGAGTGTTCTGTATGTAATGATTTGTCAGTCAATGGCATCTTATAGGTACATCTCTGTCAAAATTCCAGAAGCACATTAGCAGTGGTAAAACAAAGCCCTCAGAGGTAGGCATATTTTAGTCTCAGATAACATTCCCCTTTTAAGCAATGTTTGCCATGTGTCTTTAAACATCCAGAAATTATATTATCTCATTGTAGCAGAAGGCTCAGTGTTTTCTAATGTAATTATGTGATGAAAGAAAGTGTAGTTTAGAATGAGCTATATTGTGCTGCTTATGTTTTCAAATGAATTTAATGACAATTAAACAGGTAACCATAAGTAACATACTAAGAGGATAATATAAAGCTACATCTAACTTTCGGTACTGAGGACTTTCTAGAATAAGTCTCTGTAATCATCAAATGGGGTAATTTTGTTTGTGACTTACAGTGATATTTATTTACTTATTTTAAATTATTTTTGTTTTTCAATTACAGTTTACGTACATTATTATACAGTCAAATCTTGGTTCTCGAACATCTCCCATCTTGAACAATTCACTTCTCAACTCAACAACCCTTTCACGCTTATATTGTTATGATCAGTCATGTGTCTCTCAGCACCAAATGAAGGAGAGAATATGAAAGTATGAGTCAAGTTACTGCTGTTAACATCTCAGGAAATTGTGCTGTAAATATTTTCCTGATTTTTTGCTTTTGCTGCTGCTTGTTATTATTAAATTTTCATTTTCACTGTATATTTAATTTCTTTTTTGTTAAATTTTAAATTACATTTCATGTCCCTTTTGTTTTTAAGCAGCATAGTAATCCCTCCTTTGGAAAGCTGCTGTTTGAACTACTCTGTATTCTTAGACAGTCTCTTATTCTGTAGGTCAACTCTGTTATTTTTAGACTGTAAAATAACTTTGTTTTTTTGTGTGAATAGAAAAGATAAACTTAATTGTCTGACCTTGCAAGCTATCTGTCTAACTGATATGCTGATATTGATGCCAAGGGCCTGTATAGATATGATACTCAAGGTTACAGGTGTTTGTATAGATATGATATGATACTCAAGGTTACAAGTTGTCTGTATAGATATGACAGGTGTTTGCTAAATTGCTACTCGAGGTTACAAGCTGTCTACAAAAATAACTTACACAATTTTACCCATTTCCCCCAAATCCCTCCATTTGACAACTATCAAAATGTTCACTGTATCCATGAGTCTGTCTCTGTTCTTCTTTTTCATTTATTTTGTTTTCTAGATTGAATCATTGATATATATGTATTTATTGTCATTTTATTGTTCAAATTTTTAATTTTTTTTTCTTCTTCTTAAAGAAGACCTTCCAACATTTTATATAATACTGGTTTGGTGGTGATGAACTACTTTAGAATTTTTTTATCTGTGAAGCTCTTTATCTATCTTTTGATTCTAAATAATAGTTTTTTTTTTTTATTGCTTAAAGTATTACAAAGGGTATTACATATGTGTCCATTTTTCCCCCCGCCCTAGACAGTCCCCTAGCCTCCCCTATCCCCCAGTGTCTTATGTCCATTGGTTATGCTTATATGCATGCATACAAGTCCTTTGGTTGATCTCTTA
>NW_006288443.1:566910-567593 GCF_000327345.1 Myotis davidii
TGATGCCAAGGGCCTGTATAGATAGGTTACAGGTGTTTGTATAGATATGATATGATACTCAAGGTTACAAGTTGTCTGTATAGATATGACAGGTGTTTGCTAGATATGTACTCGAGGTTACAAGCTGTCTACAAAAATAACTTACACAAAGAACTACAAGGATATAAAAAGGAGATACTCCCTCCTGTGTTGGTTCAGAATTTGACAGAGGTAATCTTGCTCTGAACCTGCGTGCAATAAAGATGACTCCTAACTAATTGGCTCATTAAGCCTTCTGTCCAGCTCGCTGATTTGCGATACAACATGGAAAACAAATGCTTCGGTTTTCAAACAGCCTTCTGGAACAAACTAAGTTCGGGAACTGAGGTTCCACTATATTAGTTTTAGGTGTACCCCTCAGTGATTAGACATTGCCTAACTTACTAAGCGATCATCCTGATAAATGTTGTACCTCTCTCATATCACACATAGTTATTAGAGAATTATTGACTATATTCCCTATGCTGTACTTTACATCCCATGACTATTCTGTAACAACCAATTTGTACTTCTTAATCCCTTCACCTTTTTTTACCCATTTCCCCCAAATCCCTCCATTTGACAACTATCAAAATGTTCACTGTATCCATGAGTCTGTCTCTGTTCTTCTTTTTCATTTATTTTGTTTTCTAGATTGAATCATT
>NW_006288443.1:567706-573186 GCF_000327345.1 Myotis davidii
ATATAATACTGGTTTTGTGGTTATGAACTTCTTTAGAATTTTTTTATCTGTGAAGCTCTTTATCTATCTTTTGATTCTAAATAATAGTTTTTTTTAATTGCTTAAAGTATTACAAAGGGTATTACATATGTGTCCATTTTCCCCCCGCCCTAGACAGTCCCCTAGCCTCCCCTATCCCCCAGTGTCTTATGCCCATTGGTTATGCTTATATGCATGCATACAAGTCCTTTGGTCTCTTACCCCCCTACCTCCTGCCCCCCAACCCTCCCCGGCCTTCCTGCTGCAGTTTGACAATCTGTTTGAGGCAGCTCTGCCTCTGTATCTATTATTGTTCAAAAATTTATAATGGTCTCTATTATCCATGAATGAGTGAGATCATGTGGTATTTTTCCTTCATTGACTGGCTTATTTCACTTAGCATAATGCTCTCCAGTTCCATCCATGCTGTTGTAAGAGTTCCTTCCTTTTTAGAGCAGCATAGTATTCCATCGTGTAGATGTACCACAGTTTTCTAATCCATTCATCTACTGATGGGTACTTAGGCTGTTTCCAGATCTTACAGTTTTGCTGGGTAGAATAATCTTGGTTGTAGGTCCTTGCTTTTCATCACTTTGAATATTTCTTGCCATTCCCTTCTGGCTTGCAAAATTCCTGTTGAGAAATCTGGTGACAGTCTTATGGGAGCTCCCATGTAAGAAACTGCTTTTCTCTTGCTGCTTTAATGATGATCTCTTTGTCTTTAAACTTTTGCATTTTAATTATGATGTGTCTTGGTTTGGGCCTTTGGGTTTATTCTGTTTGGGAATCTGTGCTTCCTGGACCTGTCTGTCTATTTCCTTCACCAAGTTAGGAAAATTTTCTATCATTATTTTTTCAAATAGGTCTTCAATTTCTTGCTCTCTTTCTCTCTCCTCCTTCTGGCACCCCCATGAGGCAAATGTTGGCATGCTTGAAGTTGTCCCAGAGGCTCCTTATACTATCCTCATTATTTTGGATTCTTTTTTCTTTTTGCTGTTCTGATTGGGTGTTTTTTGTTTCCTTATATTCTAAATCACTGATTTCATTTTAGGCTTCCTCTACTCTACTGTTGATTCTCTGTGAATTATTCTTCACTTCAGTATGTGTTTCCATAATTTCTGAGTGATTCTTTTTTATGTTGTTGATGTTCTTACTTAGTACATTGAGCATTCATATAACTAGTGTTTTGAACTCTGCATCTAGTAGATTGCTTATCTCCATTTTGTTTAGTTCTTTTTATGGAGTTTTGTTCTGGACTTTCATATGGGGCATGTTTCTTTTCTTTTTTTTTTTAAAAAAAATATATTTTGACCGGAATCAAACCCGGGACCCTTCAGTCCGCAGGCCGACGCTCTATCCAATGAGCCAAACTGGTTTCGGCGGGACATGTTTCTTTTTCTCCTCATTTTGGCAGCCTCCCTGTGTTTGTTTCAATGTATTAGGTAGAGTTGCTATGTCTCCCAGGTTTGGTAGAGTGGCCTAATATAGTAGGTAGTCTGTAGGGTCCAGTGGCACAGCCTTCCCAATTATCCAAGTTAGGCACTTGAGGTATAGCTGCTCCTCCACCTCAACCCCAGTGTTGGCTGTGTGCACCATCCTGTTGTAGCTGCACCTTGGTTGCTGTTGACACATCAATGGGAGGAATTTACCCCCAAGCCTATCAGATGCAAGGACTGGCTACAACGACTCACCACTGATCTCTGACCACCAGGATTAGCTGTTCAGATGCCTACCCCATGAAACAGGACTTACGTCAGCAGGGCTCTGCTGCCCACTGAGTCCACTCCTTGAGTGTGTTGCTTGTGGAGGTGGTTGGGTGGTGATGCTTCATTGTGTTATAAGCCTGTCCACTGGATGTGCTGGCTGTGGGGCCTCCTGAGAGGTGCAGGCCAAGGTCAGCTGCTGCCTCTGTCCTACCCAGGGCCACTAAACATGAGCTACAAAGTGATCTTCAGGTGGCTGTTACCTGTGCTTGGCTTAGAGGTGCCCAAGAGAGGCCAAGCTGTGAACCAATGTTTGCTGCTGCTAGTGCCAGGCCTGGGGCCACTTAGGGAGAGGTCTGGGGAATGCTGAGGCCAGATGTTGCTTGTTTGAGAAATTTTAGGAAAACCAAAATTATGATAGGCCATTCGTATAGAAAAGACACTGAAAATAGCTTGGGTGAGCCTGAAAATTGGATGGGGCAAACAGTGTTGGCCAGTTTGATGGAGTGTCAGATATGGCACCTGTCTGTGGGCTCTGTGGGGGAGAAAGAGGCACCGCCAGCTTTCCACCTGATCCAGGACAATTCAGTTCTTCTCCCCCTATGTCTTTGGTACCTTTTAGCTGCAGCCCCAGCACTGGAGCTCAGGGAGAGTGAGTCTGAGTAAGTCCATGAGTGGGCCCTTTAAGAGGAACTCCCTGAGACTCCTGCAGCCCTCTGTCTCTTTCAGCCTCAATCTCTGCTGTTTTTTACAGCTAGAAGTTATAGGACTTCTCTTACTGGCACTGGCCCCCTGGGCTGGGGGTCCTGGTGTGGGTCTTGGACCCCTGCTCCACTGAGGGACCCCCACACTGAGATAACCCTTCCAACTTTTATCTGCCATACATGGGTGTGGGACCAGTCTGTTCTGTGTCTCCACCCTCCTACCAGTCTCCACACAGCTTCTTTAATTCCTTAGTTGTAGGATTTCTGTTCAGCCAGTTCTGAATGATGGTTGTTTTGTAGTTGTGATTTTGATGTGGTGGGCGAGGAGGTGACCTATGTTTACCTATGCTGCCATCTTGACTAGAAGTCTATAAATGGAATAATCTTGACTAGGTTTAATATATTGGGTTTACCTGAGGCAAACCTTTTCCCTATAAAGTTTAGTAAATATAAATAAAACATTGTGGTATTTCATTTCATTTTTAGCAGCCCAGCATCCTTTTCTTCCTCTGATTATAACACCATGGTTTTCTCTTAAAAATTATTTCTCATCTACTATTTGCAATCTTGTTAACTGTTAACCAAAGTCCCTACTCTCACCTGGTTACGGGATGAATACATGAACTTATTGGATGTTCTTTCCCAAAATTTACTCTTGAAAGGAGTGATAGAAGATAGAAAAAAGATAGGTCCTATTTGTCACCGCAGAGGGGAACTGATTCCTGACTGGTTCCTGATAGCTGCTTCTTGCTACCTGAGTCCCTGGAGCTCTTTGCTGAGCACACTTGTTCAGTTTCTCCTTTGGTTGTGTGAGTCACCTCACATCCTTCTGCTAAGTCCTTCTTTTATTTTCCAAGTTTTCTAGAGCTGGACTTTGTTGTTGCAGCTATAGCTCCCTGACTAAAAACAAATATTTGCACCTCTTCTCAACTGTGTTTGCTTCCTAAACAATTATACAGAATTTTAACACTTTATATCATTATATAGATAGAAAATATTTACTCCTTTCTAAGGATGTGTGTGTGTGTGTGTGTGTGTGTGTGTACAGGCTTGCGTGTGTGTGTTTTACAATTACCAAGACTCCACCAGCATCATTAAGAGATCTTGATCTTTTCTAATTAAGGGAAATTATTGGACTTAAAACAGAAAGAAGGTGAATGAATTCAGTCTCCCTTAACACTCCCTCCAGTTCATTGGTGAGTTTATAAACCCTATTTTAGTCAAAAGAAAAGAGAAAAGCTCTTTTAAAGCTGGTAAACAATGCTAAACACATACTAATTTCATAACAAGTTTGTTCTTGATAGCTGGAGAAAGAACTTAGCTAATTAAGTTCTATTAACTACTATGAATTTACCTTAGATATTTATTTCACCTTTTATGTCTATAAAATTCCCAACAGTAAAATGAAAATAATTTATCTATCTTACAAGATTGTATAAAGACAAAATGAGCTACCCTCCCATCAGACAGAGAAAGATAAATACTGTATGACCTCACTTATATGTGGAAACTAAAAACATTGAATTCGTAGAAACGGAGAGTAGAATGGAGGTCATCAAGGGCTGAGTGGTGGGGTAAATTGAGAGATGTTGATTGAAGGGTACAAACTTTCATTTATTAGATGAATAAATTCTGGGGAGCTAATGTACAGCATGGTGACTCTGGTTATCAATACTTTATTATATACTCGAAAGTTGCTATGAGAGTAGAGCCTTAAGTTTCTCAATGTAACAACAACCACAAAATTGTAATTATGGGGTGAAATATGTATTAACTAACCTTGTTGTGGCAGATACTTTACAAAAAGTATATATAATTATAACAATATAGTTATTACAATATTATTGTCTATATACAAATCATTAGTGTACATCTTACTCTATATTATATGTCAATTATATCTCAATAAAGTTGTGAAAAAATGAGATACCCTTCAAGTAGTTCAATAGGAAATGTACTTTCAAATTAGAAGTCTGTAAAAATAAAATAAAAAATGACAAAGAAATGAAAGAGAAAATAAAACAATCACCACATGGAAGGAATTATATAATTTGCATGAAGGGCCCAAACTAAATAAAAACACTGAAAAGCAGATATAAAACAATGCTAATCACAACTGTACAAAAATGTGGAGCTTATTCAAAAGGGACTTTATGAAGTAAGCAACCAATTTTCTTTTTTACAAGAAATACCTTTTACAAATGTGTATAATGGGAATTAACATCTATCAACCATTTACTATTTCTTAAGTCATCCATTAGCTATATTTTTACGGTCTCATTTAATCTCTCAAAATATGTGAACTGGGCATTATGTTCATTTTATGGAGGAGGAAATTGAGACTTGGAGAAATTAAATTACTTGTCAAGGTCAAAAATGATAGAGCTAAGGTTCAAATTCCTTGCATGTGCCCTTCCACATTGTGTCTAGGTTTGACCATGTGAGTTGCTTTGGCTAATGGGTTCTAAGCAAGCATGACATAAGCAGAAGAATAATAAGTGCTTGCCCTTCAGGGGCTCATCTTCTTTGCAGTTCTTCCTCTTGGAACCCTGAGATGACTCAAGCTAGCCATGTGCAGAGGCCATGTAGAGGAGAATCAAGGTGCCCAGCTGAGAGTCAGACAAAGACTTCAGACATGTGGCCTCAGTTGAGCCATTCCAGCCATCCCCCAGATATTTAAGCTACCTCACTTGAGGTCCCAAACATTACATAGCAGAAACAAGTCATTCTCACTCTGCATTGCCTAAATGCCTTACCTACAGAGTCATCCTATATAATAAGGAGGTAATATGCAAATTAACCCTCACACCCTCACAAGATGCCTGCCTAAGACCAGGCTGGCAGGGGGGTTAGTGAGGGATGACCAAATGACTGAACAGCAGGTTGCGTGGGGTGATCAGGCTGGCAGGGGGGTTGTGAAGGGTGAACCAAACAACTGAACAAACAGGCAGCGTGGGGCAATGAGGCCAGTGTGGGGGGGAGGCTGTGAGGGGCAACCATGTTGTCAGGGGAGGCAGTAGGGGGGAAACCAGGCCAGCAGGGGGTGTCAGTAGAG
>NW_006288443.1:573202-590328 GCF_000327345.1 Myotis davidii
GGCAGGCAGGGAGGGCAGAGTTGGGGGTGACCTGGCTGGCAATGTGGGGCAGTTAGGGGTGACCAGGCTGGCAGGGGTAGTGCAGTTGGGGACAACCAGGCCAGCAGGATGGCAGTTGGGGGGATTAGGCTGGCAGGGGGGGCAGTGAGGGGTGACTCAGGCTGGCAGGGGGGTTGTGAAGGGTGACCAGGCTGGCAGGGGGGGCAGTGAGGGGTGACCAGGCAGGCAGGCAGGCAGCTGAGTGATTAAGAGCCAGTGTTCCAGGATTGTAAGAGGGATGTCCAACTGCCGGTTTAGGCCCAATGCTAAACTGGCAGTCGGACATCCCCGGAGGGGTCCCAGATTGGAGAGGCTGCAGGATGGGCTGAGGGGACCCCCCCATCCCCATGGATAAATTTTGTGCACTGGGCCTCTAGTAAGTATACAAAACAGATGTCATTTTATATCACTTAACTTTGTAGTAATTTGTTATGCAACAGTAACAAATGATATTTAACTTAGGCTCAGTCTAAAGTTGGAATACTCACCTGGCCGGTGTGACTCAGTGGTTGAGAATTGACCCATGAACTAGGAGGTGGAAGTTTGATTCCTGGTCAAGGCACTTGCCAGGGTTGTGGGCTTGATCCCCAGTAGGGGGCGTGCAGGAGGCAGCCAATTGATGATTCTCTCTCATTGAAGTTTTTATCCCTCTTTCCATCTCCCTTCCTCTCTCTAAAATCAATAAAAACATATTTAAAAAAATAAGGCTGGAATATTCTATCCTATAATATGTTAACTCAAATTATTGAACCTTTCCATATTTCCTCAAATAAAGTTTAGTATTGTGTTTCAAAGACATGAGACAAACTTTTATTAACAAGCAAAAGAAGCCTTGCCTGTGTGACTCAGTGGTTGAGTGTCAACCCATGAACCAGGAGGTGGAAGTTTGAGTCCCTGGTCAGGGCACATGCTCAGGTTGCAGGCTCCATCCCTAGAAGGGGGTGTGCAAGAGGCAGCTGATCAATGATTCTCTCTCATCATTGATGTTTCTACTTCTTTCTCCCTCTCCCTTCCTCTCTCTGAAATAAAAAACATATTTTATTATTATATCTTTCAGTTGTAAGACTATTCTTTACTTATTTTTATTGCTAAGAGTATTACAGATGTTCCTCATTTTCCCCCCATTGTTCCCCTCCACCCAGTTCCCATCTGACCCCAGGCCTTCACCACACTATTGTCTGTATTCAGATGCTATGCATGAATGCATATAAGTTCTTTGGTTAATCTCTTTCCGTACCCGCCACCCCCTTCCCTCTGAAATCTATCAGTCAGTTGTAGACTTAATCTTTTATACACACATGCAAACTATAAATCTCACATTCTATTTTTTTTTAAACAGCTAGAATTTTTTGAGCTATTGTGTGCATAGCAGCATTCTAAGTGTAATAAAACATATTTTTAAAAAAGACAAAAGAAGAGTTCCAAAGCAATTCATATTTTTCCACATAAATGCATAGTTGTTAACATTTTGGTTGTTTCCAGTTTTATTTTTAATAAAATAAATTATTTTTTTGTAAATATTAAGTATATGTCTTTTCAATTTAGTGTTTGGGTTTTGTTTTGTTTTTTTCTGATGAATACCCAAAATTGGAAATGCTGGGTCCTTATGTTTTTCTAAAGTAACAAAACAAAACTCCCAAACAAGCAAACTTTTTATTTGCTCAAAAAAAAAAAACGAACAGAAAAAAGAAACACTGTTAACTTCTAATAAATATTTCTTTCATCTCCATAAAAGATATTTCCTAAAAGATTCTTCTAAGCTTATGAAAGAAATTTTGGAAAAACAAAAAAAAATTATGAAATTGGGATCTTTCTTTTTAAGGTCCCAGTTTTAACAGTGTTTACCTACTACATAACAGTGCTTGCCTACTACATTAGCAGTCGCGTATTTTCTGAAACTTCTCTGGAAACACGGCTTGTATTATGTATTGCTTGCTCCTCCCAGTACAGCAGACCCCGAGATAAAGACTTTTCGTTCAATGGCATTTCACTTTAATGTTGATGAGATGCTATAGGAACTTAATTCTTGCTTTTAGCAATTAGCCTTTTTCATATTATGGCACACATAAACTAATTATTAAAATTCTATGACACATCAAAAATATATCATATTTTTTGCTAATCTGACAAAAAATTATGTATAATTTTTAATTCATTCACACCAGATGGCTATTGTTGTGTTGGCTGTTGTTATTTTATTATTTGACAATCTAAGGGAAAAGAGGCCAGTGCTCCTGACTAAATAGTCAGGTATTGCATGTTTTAAAAATTCTTGCAGCACACCAGTTGAAAATCCCTGAATTAACCTATGGTAAAATTGATTTTGTTATAAGCCATTTCACTGAAAGTTACAGAGCTCACTGACGATATTAAGTGAGGACTTACTGTATACCCAATGCTTGGCACAGTGCTAGAAGGCCATGGGACTTAATATATGTTTGTGGCAGAAATTAGTAGCTTTATCTTAGGCTCAAAATCAATTGACTTCAGTCTGATAGAAGTGTCTTGCTCAGAGAAATGACATAACAGAAGACTCAGAAAGGTTAGGAACCAAGTGTCATCTTATAGCCTAGAGGTACCATTAGCTCTTGACCTAGTCTGACATTGCTAAAAAATTGTCTCCAGAGAGAGGGAAAAAAACTGCACAATGTAGTATGCATCTGTGTTGTATCAAAATATAATATTGTGCTGATTTTGTGAATAACAAATGGTCTGTTTTACAGCCATAAATTTTAATTTTTAAGCCATCACTTTGTAACTAATAATATTTTGCCTTTTAAACTTCTGAATGATGTGTCATGAGTATTTCATGAAAATGTAAATTTTGGAGGTCTGAAGAGAAACAGTACTTCATTCTTTTTTAATAAATATATATATATTTAGTGTACATATATATATATTTTATTGATTTCAGAGAGGAAGGGAGAGGGAGAGAGAGATAGAAACATCAATGATGAGAGAGAATCACTGATCAGCTGCCTTCTGCATGCCCCACACTGGGGATGCAGCCCGCATGTGCCCTGACCAGGAATTGAACTCATAACCTCTTAGTTCAGACGTCAATGCTCAACCACTGAGCCACGTTGGCCAGACCTCATCCTTTTTTTTTTTTTTGTAATTAAAAGTTGCAAAGAATATTTTGAAATATTGTGATAAAGATCCCGATCATGGTTCAAGATTTGCTTATCTGATTGCTTGGCCAGTTATTCAAAATTAGGCAATAGGTTGGAAAACATGACCTTATCATCTGAGACAGACTTTGACAAGGTTATACAGCAGGAGAATTTCCAGATGGGAGGAGGGGCTGAGGGTCTGGGTGAAAAAAATGAAGGGATAAAGAAGTACAAATTAGTAGTTACAAAATAGTCATGGGGCTGTAAAGTACAGCATAGGGGAAATAGTCAATAATATTATAATAGCTATGTATGGTGCCAGGTGGGTTCTAGACTTATTGGGGGAATCCCTTCATAAATTATATACATGTCTAACCACTATGTGTACACCTGAAACTAACATAAAATAATATTGAATGTCAACTTTAGCTGAACAATTTTTTGCTGTTGTTAATCCTCACCCAAGGATATTTTTCCATTGATTTTTAGAGAGAGAGGAAGGGATGGGGAGAGACACAAAGGGAGAAACATCTGTATGAGAGAGACACATCAATTGGTTTGTTGCTGCCCGCATGTGCCCTGACCAGGGCAGGGGATCAAGCCTCCAACCGAGGTATGGGCCCTTGATCAGAATGGAACCTGGCACCCTTCATTCTACAGGCTGACGCTCTATCCACTAAGCCAAACTGACTAGGAATAATTGAACATTTTTTTTTTAAAAGGAGGAAAATATAAGCAGGAGAATTCGATCTTCAGAAAATGTCATTTTCTCTTTCTAACCTGATCCTATTTTCAGTGCTTTCTTCTTCCTTCTAGCTGACCCCAACTAAGAAGATAATCAAAATACCGATTTAGTCATGCTACTTTTGATTGAAAGTGGCCATTGTTTCCTTGCAGTTATAAAGAAACAACAGACCCCAAATGCAGTCACTTGTGGTAAGCCCCACCAAGACTTAATACTTAACCTAATTTCAGTTTCGGTCTCACCCTGAAGTGACAATTTAAACCAATTGGTTTGGAATTTCTTAATCAAACATTAGTGAAGTAATAAGACTCCCTGCCTTCGCCTAAAAAAAGGTGACCTTGCCTGAAATAATCCAATCTTTTAACCTCCTTGTCTCACCTTCCTTTTGCCTATGAAAACCTCCATTTTGTAAAACTCCTCAGAACTCCTTCTATTTGCTACATGGGATGCTGCCTGATTCATGAATCATTTAATAAAGCCAATTAGATCTTCACATGTAATTGGTTGAATTGTTACTTAACATAGGATAAAATCCAATTTCCTTAGGATAAACACATTTGTTTTTGTGACTTGGATCTTTCTTAGCTCAGGGATTTGCCAATGTATTTGTTCCTTTTCTGAATTTACAGTTGTTTCTTTCATCTCACAGTTTGTCAAAGAGTCTTCTAGATAGCATACTTCTTCCTCAGCTAAGTAAGGAACCAATTGAGAAATAAGACAAAAGTATAAGGCATATGAGGAACGAAATATGATTTTTGTTACCAATAGAGCTGATATTGAAAAATTTCCCATTGGTGGACAAGTGGGCTTCCTAATAGCAGTTTCAGACATCATACTAACCACCTCATAGGCAGTGCTGGAGAAGGGCAGATCTCCCTACCCTTGGCCCCCATTTGCCCATAAGCTACTTCCCCACTTACAGCCTAGATCCCAAGCAGAAAGGGAGAAGGAGGGACTGGACTAAATTAAGCCCAGTGTCTCCTTGCAAAATTTCCAGTCACCTTAACTTACTCTTCCCCAGAGTAGGGAATGAGCTGGGTGGGACGGGGTGAGGAAGGCCAGGACTGTATGCATGTGCAGGATAGAAACATAAGGAGTGGAGAAGCAGCAGCACTCTTGTAAGATGGACTGACTTCACAGCTTCACTTTTCTTATCCCCAAAGCCCAGAGTTCTGTCAGTGAGGATTTATGAATGGGAGAGTCTTTATTCCCCGTATGTCTGAAAATATCTTTATTTTTCTCGAACTTTTGAAAAATTATCTAGTTGGTTTTCAGAAGTTCCACAGATCTTCCTCAGGAAAAGCTATGGTGAAGAAGGGAAGGAAAAGTGCTAACCTGGAAGTGGGGGTGGGTGGACTAGCCCAGGTCCTACCTTCCAGCTACAGCCATTCTGTCTTGTTTATTATTATTATTTTTACATTTGAGGTTTCTGCATATTATTTTGCACAAAGATCTTATCAACAGATAAAGTTTAAAATGATTATTGTGGACTAATTTTTCTTATAATAATATTAATGACATCCAACACTTAAATAGCATTTATAAGTGAGGTACAAAATTAAGTGATGTTTGTGTGTGTGTGTACAAACATTAATTTCATTCTCAAAACAACTCTGTGAAATAGTTTCATGACATCCCCTTATTTATTTATTTTTAATTGGGGAATAGTATTTTATCATCATTTGCCTAAGCTTTTATTATTGGCAATCCAAGTAACTTACATTTTTATTTCTTATATTCAATGTTTTGATGGTTTAATCATATCAAAGTATTAAAAATAAATGCTTTCTTTGAAATTATTTTTTCTATAAGAAAAGCAATAATTTAGAATTACATTTTCTAGTGGTGATGTGAATTGGTGGTGAAAAACAGGGTCTTTAAAGTGTAAGCTAAAATCCACTGAAAAAAGCAAGCACAGAAGTTTCAAAGTTGGCTACTGACAGGGTAGATACCTACACTGAATTTGAAGCAAAGATGTGTGGACCCTGAGAGAAGACACCTACCAAGAAAAGGCTCCTGTTGGCTAACTGGGTTCAGAAGAGGAAGAAGGTGGAGGGGGAGGAGGAAGAGGAGAGGGGAGGGAGAGGAGGAGGAGGAGGAGAAGAGGGAGGAGCCAGCATGTGAGTGGCCTGAATGTGTGGTTTTGGATTGTGAGGAGGTTGCATTGTCTCTGAATGTATGTGAGCAGTGGCTTCTATATAGTGTTTGTGTTTGATGTTTGTTATTTCGATACTGTGCTAAAAAGGAGAGCGAGAGCGAGAGCGAGAGAGAGAGAGAAAGAGAGAAGACGAAAGAAGAAGAAGAAGAAGAAGAAGAAGAAGAAGAAGAAGAAGAAGAAGAAGGAGAAGGAGAAGAAGAAGGAGAAGGAGAAGGAGAAGGAGAAGGAGAAGGAGAAGGAGAAGGAGAAGGAGAGGGAGAAGGAGAAGGAGAAGAAGAAGAAGAAAACAGAAACAAAACTGGAGCCTAGCAGCTGTTTCTAACAGGGACCTCTCAGACAAGCCAGCTTCCGGGAGAAGCCTGCACTGAACCTGCCCCCACCCTGATGATTTGATTTGCCTGCACTCGACACCCCCTTCTTCTTCTTCTTCTTCTTCTTCTTCTTCTTCTTCTTCTTCTTCTTCTTTTTCTTCTTCTTCTTCTTCTTCCAGAAACAAAACTGGAGCCTAGCAGCTGTTTCTAACAGGGACCTCTCAGACAAGCCAGCTTCCGGGAGAAGCCTGCACTGAACCTGCCCCCACCCTGATGATTTGATTTGCCTGCACTCGACACCCCCTTCTTCTTCTTCTTCTTCTTCTTCTTCTTCTTCTTCTTCTTCTTCTTCTTTTTCTTCTTCTTCTTCTTCTTCATTAAATACATTTTATTGATTTTTTATTTTTTACAGAGAGGAAGGGAGAGAGATAGAGAGTTAGAAACATCGATGAGAGAGAAACATCGATCAGCTGCCTCCTGCACATCCTACTGGGGATGTGCCCGAAACCCAGGTACATGCCCTTGACCAGAATCGAACCTGGGACCTTTCAGTCCGCAGGCTGTCGCTCTATCCACTGAGCCAAACCGGTTTCGGCTACATCCCCTTCTTTAGGTGAGGTTAAAACACAGAGAAGGTAGATACTTTGCTGAAGTTATGCTAGTTAAGAAGTGATCCCGGCATTCTGAATTCAGACTGGATATTATAAACAGTTGCACCATTATGAGCTCTAGACAGAATGACTACCACGTCTAAATAATGGAAGGGGAGAAAAAGAATCTAAATTTCCTTACTTTTTTAAAAGACTTTTCTTACTACGCCACACCTTTTTCAGGGTGGCCACTCACTCTGTGTACAGGTCATGTTGACGCTGGCCTACGCTGTGTTCACTGCTGTTGATTTAATGACGATGACTCCAGACTTGGACATTCAACATCCTACTGGATTTCACCAGTTGGATGACTCACAGGCTTCTCCAACTTAGGAAGTCCCAAACAGAACAGGTGATTCCACACCCCACAAACCTGTTCCTCCTACCCAATCTGCTTTCAGTAAATCGAATCATCTTTTGTCACTTGCTCAAGCCAGAAACTTGTTCATCATCTTTCATTTCTCCCTGTCCTCTCACCTCTCACATCTAGCCCACCAGCAAGCCTTTTTATTTTTTTATTGATTTCAGAGAGAAAGGGAGAGATAGAAACATCAGTGATGAGAATCATTGATCAACTGCCTCCTGCACTCCCCCTACTGTGGATAGAGCCCAAAACTTGGGCATGTACCCTTAACTGGAATAGAACTCGGGACCCTTCAGTTCGCAGGCTGACACTCTATCCACTGAGCCATCCCGGCCAGGGCCCACCAGCAAGGCTTTTTGATACCAAAACCACAATATGGCTGGAATCGATATCCTTCTCTCCAGCAGCACTGTGACACCCTAAGCAAAACAACACAGCTATTACCACCCATATCCTTTCTTATCTCCACAGAATGAGCTCCCTCTATACACCATCTGCTTTTCCAAAGGTTTACACACGCAGTACACTCAATAACAACACTCTAATACCTTTTCTTGTTTTGTAACCTTATTTTTTGTGGAAAATAAATTTAAAGTTCACAAACATTTCCAAATTTATACCAAGAAATCACATTTCCACAAAAAGTTCTTTCAAAAAGCATTAAGAAATTGTAAATATACACATACTACAACTGTCTTATCCCCAATTTATTTTATGTTTGATCTAATTTCTAATTCATATGGCTGCAAAGTTGTTATATTTGAAGTAAGCTATTCAGGCATATTTCCATAATTTGTCACAAAACTTTTTTGCTATCTGTCTCAGTATTTAACTTTTCAAGATTTCATATCAAAATATATACTTAGGAAAGTTTAATTTCAAACAAAGTACTTAAGCTGTTTTGAACTTGTTTAGTTTAGGCATATTTTAATCTTCTTGCTATTATATTGGCATGTTACAATGAATGGCCTATTTGAAATTTCATTAAATCTTCTATTATTAGAGGCTCATAACTGCAGCATAAAAATTTTCTCCAGGCTGAAACTTGTTACACAAGGTCTCTGGCTAGAATCAATTAAAAAATTAGTCATTAAACAGTTTATTTTTTAATGCAGACTTGTCATTTTCATTAATTTTTTTTACTAAGCTGCTTAACCAGGTCTATATTCCACATGCTAATACTCTAAAAATGCTTTTGAAATGTTCATAGGAATCGTGTTGGAAATAGAAGACACAACACTTTCTCATTTTAGACAGGAATGGCATGGCTCCCCTTGCCCAATGTCTTCCAGTGCAGTATTCTTCTGGCTCACTATTGCCATCAATAAAGCTGCATTTCTCGTCCATCACCTATCTGAGCAGGACAGAGAGTTGAATTCTAATAATATTTTCAATACATTTTCCTTTATTCAGGCCCACATTCACATTCTGTTAAAGGGGTACCAGGTACCACTAGTTTCTGAGCCCTCTCGGGGTTCTGCAAAGAAAATCAAGTTGTTTCTTGGTTAATCAGATGGAATAATGGTAAAGAAAACAGTTACTTGAGTTTATATGATAGTTATGCCTACTTCAAAGAATTTTGATGGTATTTCCTTTAGTCCACCAATATTTATGGAATGTCTGATATATGTCAGGAACTGTTCTAGGTATCGTTGATATAGGACTGAGCAAAACAGAGGTAAGAGACGCTAATGATTTTTCTAAATGTCTGAGATATATAAAAAGCATTAATAGATGTATGTTGCTCTCATTGTTATTTTCACCTTCATTCTCATCAGCATCAATATGGACTAAAGAATATTGGGAGGGGTCCAAGGTCATGAAATATTTGTAAATCTGGAATATAATAAATGCTTGAGAGAACAGTGAAAATAAAAGAGAAAGGGGAGTAGAATTAATCCATTTTTTTCACAGATTAGAACTAGGAACAACAGGTAAAAGAAGGGAAAGTATGGCTTGATATAAAAATGAATTTTCACAAGTTAAATGAGATGGCTGTGAGGGAGTGATGAGCTCTCATAGGTGCTATTCAGTAGCACCATCAGGAATCTTGTATTAGGTATTTCTATTTGGGAGTGATATGTTAGACTTGGGAGTTTCTAAGATCACTTATGGATATAAAATGAAGAAAATCGATAACATTTCTAGAAATATAAATTAATCATCCTGCTTTGAATTTTGACTCATGTGTTCTTAGATGAGTCACTTAATTTCTTTGGGTGTCAGTTTGGGGTTCTCATCTGTAAAAGATGAGGCCACTCTCAGTGACATTTAATGGCTTTTTCGTTCTAAAATACTGAGAGTAATTAATGAAAGCCCCCTGAGAAATCTTTTCTCACTTGTTTTCAGTTTCTACATTTCTTTGGACTAGGGATGTGGAAAATTCTGGCCCACATATAGTATATAATTCTTACTTTTATTTTCCATTTAACTTTAAAGATTCAACATATATGAATTATATTTGAAAGAAACCTTGAGCTTTGCTAACCAGCAAAGATGGCTTGTTAGCACAACTGTATTTCAGAGAGAATAATGCGCAGTGTCGGAAAAATCAAACATTTAGTCTTGGTTCTGAAACCTAAGTTATTAGAAGTGAACAAAATTGCAAATAATTGTTGATATGAGAAACAGCTCCTGCTTGACAATCTTAGGACGCTAATTCTGATCTGCACTGAGGGCTAATTCCGTGATGTCTGGGAGAATTATTGAGAATAAGGCAACCCTTTCTAGCATATGTAGCTTTTTAAAAAAATATTTTTTCTGTTTATCTTCAGTGCTCTCTCTTCCTTGTCTCTTATTTTCCTGTGCTATTTATGTTTGTTCTTCCTAACTCAGTAATTATTTGAGTGTATATGATGTGCTCAGTATAACTGATGAAGGATAGGGCAAGGGAATATAAACAAGTGTAAGACTTGGTCCATAATTTTGAGGGATTTATAGATTATTTAAGGAAAGAAGGATGGAAACTGAGCTCTTAAATTGACCTTGGCATTGTACTAAGTGCGGTGAAGAGAAAGATTCAAGCCTTCAAACAGATTACAATCTAGCATTTGGCAGATATTACTCTTTTTTCCCTTCTGTTTCCTTTTTAAATTAAATTTTTGGGGGTGACATTGTTTAATAAGATCGTATATATTTTAAGTGTACATTTCTATGATACATGGTCTGTATATTGCATTGTGTGCCCACCACCCACAGTCAAATTGTCGTCCATCACCATATAATTGAGATATTATTCTTTTAATCCTCTCAACAACTGGTGAGATACTTAGCACATCCTCATTTTGCAAGTTAGAAGATAAGAAATGTGTCCATGTGTGTCTGAATCTAAAGCCACATTTCTTTTTACTACATTGTGCTGCCTTACAGGAACAATAGAATATAATTAGATCAAGTGCACTGTGGGTGAAGTAAGCTATATTTATAATAGGCATCTGAGGAAAGGAAAATAATATTATAGGTTGTTGGAAAAGATGGGTGAGGACTTTATGGAGGGGTGGGGACTTGAGTCATTTTCTCCCTTCATTTTAAAAATATTTATTAAGTACTTTAGGCCAACCACAGTGCTATACCTGGCTTAGCTGCTTGTGACATACAAATTTTCAAAAGCACTGATGCCTACAGAGATAATTATAACCCAAGTTTTATAAAGTATGCTGCATAATGAATAATAGCCATGTTTCATAATATTTTTATTTTCTTAAGTTCCATGGACATAAATTAATTTCAATTTCTTGAATTAAGATGAACACCTAAGATCTTAAAAAAAAAAAAGTCAACCAAGATTTCTGCTTTATGTTTGGGTTACACTTTAAAGAATATTTAGTACAATTGTTTCTCAAATTAACTAAGTGTAATATTCACCTAGAAGACTTCTTAAAACTAGGAATTCCAGAAAAAATCTGGAAATCTATACTTTTAATATTATCACAAGGTTATGTTTATCATCAGTAAGTTTGGAATTACTAATTTAGCCGAAAGCCATTTGAAATTTAGCCTTGGATTTCTTTTCTTTTCTTTTCTTTTCTTTTCTTTTCTTTTCTTTTCTTTTCTTTTCTTTTCTTTTCTTTTCTTTTCTTTTGTTTGTTAATCCTCAACCAAGGATATTTTTTCCATTGCTTTTTAGAGAGAGTGGAAGGGAGGGGGAGGAAGGAGGGGTGGGGAAAGAGAGAGGGAGAGAGAGAGAGAGAGAGAGAAGAGAGAAGAGAGAGAGAGAGAGAGAGAAGAGATACATTGATTGATTGTCTCCTGCATGCTTCATGACCTGGCCAGGGATTAAACCTACAACCCAGGTATGTGCTCTTGACCCGGAATCAAAACCAAGACCCTTTGGTGTGCAGGCCAACACTCTAACCACTGAGTAACACTGGTCAAGGCTAACGTTGGATTTCTTTCTTTCTTTTTTTTTTAAATTTTGTTTTATTGCTTAAAGTATTACAAAGAGTAGTACATATGTCTCTAGTGTTGGATTTCTTGATAATCAATTCAGACTTGCCCAATCTATGCTGGTTTGATGCAGAGCTGCAAACATCAGTCAGATAATTGGGACAGATGGACTTGAAATTGGCCTTAAATTTTGATGGGAAAACATCATTCTGAACAGATTTAGATGAACAAATTGAACATAATTATTTTTTAACATATTAATGAAAAGAAAAACAACTGAACTCAAATTGGTGCCATTTCAAAATGCTTTTGGGAGAAGAGACTCAGACGGGAGAAGTGAAAAGATAGTGGCAGTAGTATTCATTTTACTTTTATGCCTGAGTATATGAAGCAATTCAAGTATGTAGGAATTATGGAATCTTGTTTTTTGAAAAAGATTATTGGTGTGTTTTTTTTCATTTTTTTTAAAGTTTTAACAGAATTTCAGGCTGGATGACATAGGAGTAACCAAGAATTTTAGTGAAAAAATTTTCAGATATTGCACTAAGGCAGGTTAGTAAAGAAAAAGATCGGTTTTACATATAAAATGCCTGATACATATTTCTTAATGGTGATTATGTTAAGCTTTCTTAAACCCAGAGCTTTTTCTTTTCTTTTTTATTTTTCTGATTAAGCAGTAAAGGGCTGGCTTGTGGTACAGGGAAGAAAAGGTACTTCAGTTTTTCAGGCCTTAGTGGTAAGGACTAATGTGATCTGCCTGGATGTTATTCAATATGCTAGGTTTGAGTTGGTCTTGGAATTAACTTCCTGTGCTTTTCATTTTCAATCTCTGTGAAAGAAACTTCAATAACAATACATATTCTATGTACTTTATAGATGACTGTGATGGTTAAATGAGATAATGAGTACAAGTTCAAAGAGTTATTAAACTCCACTGATAATAAAAAAAAACAAATTCCATATATTTTGTTTTCAAAATGGTCTGAAAATCATGATTCCACACTGTGTAAAAGGATATTTGGTCCGGGAACCTAAGGTAGGCAAAGCCAAGTCCCCCAGGAAATCTGGAGATCCTCCCAGCGCCTAAATTCTCTGAGGTGACACAGTTATAAGTGCACCAGAAATCATTTCAACATCCAGGAATACAAGCACCGTGGTATGGGAGCCACTCTCTCAAACCTTGTTCCCTGCTCTACTCGTTTAGCAGCTCAGGAGAGACTGGCCCTATCTACTGCTGGCCATTTGTACCCTTTCCATGAGCCTGTAACTCAGCAGCTTATGTTCCTTTCTAATTTAAATGCTAAGCTGTTGCTCCCTTGGAATGCCAAGTGGGAAAATGCTGGCAATGCAAAGGTTAATAGAAGCGCTGACACAACCCTAATTAACAGCAGCTCAAACCTATCTCTTTAATTGTAGTTAACACTTATCTCAGTTTCTCATACTTGTTCAGCCCATTGAGATCTGCCTCAAGCTGAGGCTGAAAAGGAGGCCTCTGGAGCTGCTTGAACGAGCAGGGTGTGATAGAGCTATCAGGCTTTCACAGATAGAATGCCTGCCACTGTTGGATACTTGTCATAATCAGTATTTAGGCAAAACACCTGGACTTCCGCAAGGACCACCACTCTCCTCCCCTCCTCAGCTCTATACTGGTGTCTCATTATTCCACTGACTGGGAGGGACAGATGAAGCTGAAAAGGATAAAGGTGCCAGTCTGAACTGGTTGTCAGACGCTTGACTGAAAGTTTCCCATTAGGTCATTGTTTATCCTCATTTGAATATATGTTTATTTTCATTCTTAGGATGGCATTGGAAACGTGCCCAACTCATCTACAGTAACTGAGTGTAGCATTAAAGCCCATGCATGCTGATGCTTGTTGAGTGTAATTGGCCATGCTACATAGGGATTGCTTTGGGAGGGTAGAGATGCTAATTTTGCAACTTTGGGATCGCAAGTCAGCTAATTTAATGAGGATCCAGACTCCTTACTGTCAAAAGAGACTCTTCTGAGATTGACTATCACCATTGTTTATCTCATAATTAGCATTGAACTTTTACCTAAATTCTGTACCTTTTTGGTGCCAACTAGACCAAGTTATTTGATTAATATGTGTAGGGAGAAAGGTTGGTAATGGTTTTCTTAATTTTAATTTTCCTAATCTTTGTGTGTTTGGTTCTGCTTAAAGATTTCATGGAGGTACATTGTATATGGAATTATCTATCTATTTACCTATCATCTACCATCTATCAGCATCTAGCCATCTATTTATTCATATCCATCTTTCTTTCATTTATGTATGTGTGTATGTATGTATGTATGTGTTTTGGGGTTTGCCTAAGCTAATTATAGGTAACCTGTATGATACTATTATGTATATGATTGAAGATATATGTGTTCAATATTTTTACCCTAATCCTGGGAAGGTCATGGAGCTAACATTTTTCAAATGAAATTGTGTATATAGAAAGACACTTCCGTCACTATGTCGAATACTTGAAAATAATATTATATTGTATAACAATTGTAATTGAAAAATTAAAAGATACATTAAAAAACACTTCTGCAACTTTCTATTGATTTTAATTCAAAGGCAAAGGCCTTTGCCACCTTTTACAGACTCATGTCTAATGCACAGGTTTGCTTTTCCCACCTTAAGTCATTCTCTTCCCCAGCAAAATTCAAGATCTCACTTCTGTCATCCAGTTTGATAATTTGTTCACACTGATGGTTTAGTAAGTTATCCACTTACAGTAGCATTTTGTTGGAAAGGTGGAGTATATAGAGAGAAGAACTGATCTAATACAGTAAAATAAGCACTAAAAATGACAGAACTCCAGTGATGGGTGGCAACAATACTCTGAGCAGTAGGGTCCTCCAAAGTAATCATCACTCCTATGATCAGCTTTGGTAAAGAGGTCCCTACTCTGGACCATGGATATTACAACCTGAGTCATGGGAATCAGTGGGTGTGTGAATATTTGGGTTTGTATAATCAGGGAGATGAAACACATGTCGAAGAAATAGCGACTGAAAATCAAAACAGCTCTACAAAACATTGTAAAGCATGACATAAAGAAAAGAAACACCCTGAGTAATTAAATATATGTGCAAATGACAGACCTGAAGCTCAGTGATAGCATTCTCACATGGCTAATAATATTAATAATTATAAGCCAGCATTTGTTGAGCTTTTATTATGTACCGGAACTGTGTTAAGTGTTTCATTGTGTAATAAAATTCTTGCAGCCACTCTGTGAGGGAGGTGCAGTTTTTATTTCCACTTTAGATGAATATCTGAGGTGTAAGGAACTTAAATAAATTGTCCAACGTAATAAGTTGTCAAAGTTGGATCAAACCCAGGTGACTCTTATGCCAAATCTGGGGTCTCCAATCAATCAATGTTCTATGCTACTTCCAACAAAGCCAGTTCAGAGTTTTCTTTAATTTTCATTCTCTTCTTAGAGGATGATATAGGTATGTTCAAGTCAAGGAAGGAAAAATGGCTAACTAGGAAACAAATTACATGTATCTAAACCATGATCTCTATAAACTACAGCACTACTTAAGTATCTATGCATTATCCGATCAGATAAAGAGAAAAAAGTTATATTTGAGACCCATGAAGAGAAATTTTAAATAAAGCACTGAATAAAGTGAGTGGTAAGGCTCTACTCTGAAAATGGTGCTTGATCTCTATATTTTTTTGAGAAAAAAACATATGTGCTCTGTTTTAATCAGGAAAATTGTATATTTACTTCTTTGGGCTTTATGTATAAACTGATTCTTTGAAATTCTGAGATTGTGAGGCTCATTTGGAACTGGAGTTATCTTTTCCTCATTGAATTTCAACTCTCGGACAGGGCTGGCCTTTTGAGGCGGTGGGAGAGTGATTTTCTGACATGAGGAAGTGGGATGCAATAGAGGTGAGACTGGCATTGGATGCCTGGATTCAAATCCCAGCTCTGCCTTTCCCGTCTGTGTGTGACCCTGGGCAAACCAAATCATTTACACTCTCGAAAGCAGTGGTGCTCAAACTTTAGCACCCTTATTCAAGCACGGAGTGCTAGGCCCCTCTCCAGAGTCTGATTCAACAGGTCCAGTTGGACCCAAGAATTTGCCTAACAAGTTCCCAGGTTATGGTAACACTATCGGTCCAGGGCCACACTTTGAGAAACTCACAATAAATTCTACGTGTTCTCATCTTTGAAATGGAGACAATGGCATCTATGTCATCAAGGTTTGGAGACAGAATTTTAAATGGATTTTCTTACCTATGTGTATATACCTCACAATATGACCACCAGTTTGTTTAGTGCTTAAAGTTTACCATTCACATCTTCTACTTGGATTATAAAAAGGATATTGACAATTCAAGTGTCTTTGGAAAGGTTCACTGAAAACTTATGAGCTACCAGATTTGCAAAAGGGGCAGACGTCTAAGAAGAAGGGAGGACAGAACCCGAGATCCGTGCTTATGCAGCCAGGGAGAAGGTGCCTGGAACAAGCCTTCTTTCCTTGACGCATAACAGTGGGGAAGGTCTCTCCTGAGGTTCAGCATATTCTAAACAAACAGTAGAGAATGGATCTGATTTCATTCATTTATTTAAAACGTATTTACTGTGTATTTGTTTATCCCTGTGCTGTGCTGGACTCCTACAACACAAGGAAGAGAAAGATATGATTCCTGGCCCTAAGAAACTTCATTAAAAAACCCTTTGAATCTTTGTCCCTAGATTAAATTTCCCAACTGTTATTTTAGTGCATATAATACTTTATAAGACTCACTAATCTAAATTAATTGTCCACATGCATTGAACAGCACATTGTTCTCTGCCCTTTATTAGGTTTTGTGGATGATACAATGAAAATGCAGTAAGGATCTCTGAGCTCAAGGAGCTCAGAGTTTATTAACTAGAGGCCCAGTGCAGAAAAATTTGTGCACTGGCGGGGTGGGTCCCTCAGCCCTACCTGTGCCCTCTCCAGTCTGGGACCCCTCAGGAGATAACCACCTACTGGCTTAGGCTCACTCCTCAGGTGGCAGAAGGCAGGCCCTATCCCATGATGCCTGCTCCGCCTCCCCGGGTCGCCCATGGCAGACCCAATCCCGCGGACAGCGTGGGGTGCTACCAGCCCCGCCTCGCCGGGTCACAGATCCGAGGCCCAGATCCAAGGGCAGCATCTTGCACTGCTCACCCCACCTGCAGTATGCAAATTCAACAGTCATCTTTGTTGTGTTAATTTGCATACTCTTCTGATTGGCTGATGGGCGTAGCGAAGGTACAATCAATTAGCATCTTTGTCTTTTATTAGTGTAGATGTACACTAATAAAAGACAAAGATGGAAATTGACCATACCTTCACT
>NW_006288443.1:590958-592364 GCF_000327345.1 Myotis davidii
TAAACCCGGCTGACGGCTGCCAGTACAGCGTTGGTGGTGGGAGCCTCTCCCGCCTCCTCAGCAGTGCTGAGGATGTCCGATGCAGCTTAGGCCTGCTTCCCACTGGCAAGTGGACATCCCCTGAGGGCTGCTGGGCTGCCAGAGGGATGTCTGACTGCCAGCTTGGGCCCGATCCCCCAGGGAGCGGGCCTAAGCCAGCAGGTGGACATCCTCCGAGGGGTCCCAGACTGCAAGAAGGCATAGGCCTGGCTGAGGGACACTCACCCCCTCCCCGGTGCACAAATTTTTAAATATTACACACTACCAGTGCTTAACTGTATATATGTACTAAAAGCAGAAGAATGGTCAGAGAAGGAAACCTAAGGAAGGTTTCCTTGTGACTGAAACTGCTTCCCTCATGTGGTGGGCCCTGTTCCCTTATAATTCAAAGGTGACTTAAGATTGAGTCATTAAAGCTGTACTTTTAACCTTAATCCAAACTTGGAGCCTACCTGAAATATAAAAATTGCTGAAGTATATGGCAAACAGAAATATGTTTGTCATTTTTTAAATTTTTATTATATTTTTAAAATTGAATTTACTGAGGCGGCATTGGTTAATAACATTATATAGGCTTCAGGTGTACAGTTCTATAATACATCATCTGTATATTGTATTGTGTGTTCACCACCCCAAGAAATATGTTTGAATTTTCCCCATATAAGTACTATTTTAAACTTCTATAGCCACTTTTTGTGTTCTAAAAATTCCAATTCATCAAGGCATTTACAGGCAATACTCAGGAAGCTCCCTAAGTTTGTTTCTTGACTCTGAATTCTAAGTGACTCTACCCAAAGTTGGATAAAATTTTTACTTGTAACTAGCTTTGCATATCAGAAAAAAAATGAATACACAAAGCTTACTGTATAGTTTGATTTCAGTCATAAAATCCTCTCAGTAAATCTCTGGATATTTAATTAAATGTGGCATCCTTGATAGGCAACATTGACATTATTGATATAAGCATATTATTATTGTGTTCATTCAGTGAATAGGTACTTAAAGTCTATTTTGTTTCACCAGAAATGGTTTTGTACTAATTTTTGCACACTTTCTAGCTTGACTCCATTCAAATTGGAAGGCTCTCGTGTTCAAATTTTCAATTGGGACTAAAGAGATAGGCAGAAGACACAAAACAGATCTGTCATCATTTATTATAAATAAATCTTGTACAATAAATATAAAATACATAAATTATATATAATTTACATAACATTTATTTATTTTAGATTTGAGATTAAGTATCATTAAATTTATGTAGTTTAATATATTTATACTAGAGGCCCAGTGCATGAAATTTGTGTACGGGTAGGATCCCTAGACCTAGCCAGCAATCAGGACTGGTCTGTGGGGTGACCGGCAGGGCG
>NW_006288443.1:592400-597478 GCF_000327345.1 Myotis davidii
CGCCTTGGCTGGTCTGGTGCTGCCCACTCACTGGTCCCACTCCCCACTGCCACCTCTGGTTGCCTTCTTCTGCGGGGCAACTGGCAGGGTGATTGTGGGGCCCCCACTGGCACCTGCCTTGACTGGCCTGGGGCCTGCAGCATGGGAACAGCTCCTGCATTGAGCATCTGCCCCCTGGTGGTCAGTGTGTGTCATAGTGACAGCTTGTTCTGTAAGTCGTTCCACCATTTGGTAGATTTGCATATTAGAGTTTTATTATAGAGGACTAATGGCCCAGTGCACGGAGGTGGTGGTGGGGGGGTTCCCTCAGCCCAGCCTGCACCCTCTCCAATCTGGGACCCTATTGTATCTATATTATATTAATTATATTATATTATATTTTTACATTAAATTTGTATATTATAGTTTGCCAACACATGACAAATTAAAATAAATTTATGAGACCAGCTGAACACTAACCAGTTAAAAGAATAGGGATAGGACAATAAGAGTAATTCCTGCTATCAGGAAAGAAGAACAATGGGAGGCCAGAACAATTACTGGTCCATAGACATTTTGCAATGCCATTGAGCAATATATTTTTACATTAAATTTGTATATTATAGTTTGCCAACACATGACAAATTAAAATAAATTTATGAGACCAGCTGAACACTAACCAGTTAAAAGAATAGGGATAGGACAATAAGAGTAATTCCTGCTATCAGGAAAGAAGAACAATGGGAGGCCAGAACAATTACTGGTCCATAGACATTTTGCAATGCCATTGAGCAAGATGCTCTTTTTTTTCTGGAGGGGGCACTGTTCCATGTGTACACCCTAGCTTCTGTTCCTGTAAGTAGATTCTCAGTCTGTCGTGTTCTCCAACCTTTAACTCTATCTTCTGGGTGTTCCTACCTTTTCCATTATCATCCTTGGGCATATCTGAATATGATCTCTTTGGGGTTAACCCACCTCTCAGCCTACTTCCTTCTGTGTTAAATTGTCTCTTGTTGACTAAGCACCTGGACTCTTCTTTAAGGTTGGAAACTAATTTCTCAGAGTCCCCTTCTGTGTACGGCATAGGAGAAAATTGGCCAGTTAGATGAATGTCTATGACAGGTGTGGGCAACCTTTTTGTGAGTGCGTGCCAAAGCCAGCAAAATCTCTGACTCAAAATTCTTCTGAGTACCAACCCTAATTTTTTGAGAACATGTTACGCCTACTTGATATCTCTTAAGGTATACGTATGTGAAGAACCTTGAAGAAATAATAAAATTCATTTGAGCGACAAAAACAGAGTATATGGTGATAAAAAATACATTTATTTTTTAATGTAGGTAGAGGAAACCAAAACACTGGTCCGATCTAGGAAAGCAGGGAGAGTTAAGGCAGAGGCATAGAAATTGCTCTTCCCCTCTCTTGTCAATCCATGTCTATGGTCTTTAAGATAACTTGTTATGTAAAATTATTTATTTATCTAAGATGCACCTACACTGAATTTATCTGAAAAATAAAAAAGTTGATATTAAGAAAAAAAATTGTAAATGGAAGATTATAAGAGAGGGTTTCGCATGCCAGCAAAAGTTACTGGCTTGCCATGTTTGGCACGCATGCCAGGGGTTGCCCACCCGTGGTCTATGAGATTTGGAAAGCAGAAGAGAGCAGAGGACACTACTCTTGGAAGGTTTTTATGCTCAGACATGAGAGATGTTTGGTAGGCCTCCTGTGCTCTGCTTTTGCTCCAGCTCATCTTGATTGCTAGTTATACTGGCCAATAGCTGCCTCAAGTCCACCAATCCTGAATACAGGCCCACAGAAGCTGGCACAGAACTCTCCCTCAGCTCCTCCTCTGCAGGTCCTCCAGTCTCTCTCTGGCAGTGGGATGCACAGGCTTCCTGTGTTTCCGGAAGTCCTAACTTGTTCTATTCCAGTGCTACAGGATACACTCATTAGTGCCTATTTCTCTGATCCCTCAAGTCCTACTTCCAAGCTCCAACCACATTTAGGTAAGTTCAAATTACTATATTAAATCTCTATTCCTTGTAATACTTATAGAGGTTCTGGTTTCCTGGATTAATCTCAACTGATACACTGTCCATAGAAAGTTGAGGGCTACAAGTCATGCATGTCTCAAACGGTTATTCTTTTTTAGTCCAGAATGATGGAACTTTTAGAGTACAACTCTCTAAAAACTGAGATGGCTTATCCTTATCTAGTTGATTTCATTTAGTTCCTTATACCAATGCCCACACCAACATTTATTTTTGATGCCTGCTTCTTTCTCTAAAGTTAATTGTGGACACTTTAAGCCTATCAGATTTTCATGGGGGAGCCACACCTTTAGTCCATTCTTCCTCTGCTATTAATGTCCAAATGCAAGGAGTTTTGTTTGCTCTCTAAATTGATTCAGAAGTTTTAAAATGAGTTTTATGGTCATATCCGTGATTTTATCCTTCCCATGGAGTTTCCTTTGAAAAAAATATAGATTTTTTTTTATTGATTTCAGAGAGGAAGAGGGAAGAGAGGGAGAGAGGGAGAGAGGGAGAGAGGGAGAGATAGAAACATCAATGATGAGACAGAATCATTGATTGGCTGCCTCAGCCAGGACTCTCCTCCGCCCCCCCCTCCCCCCCGGCACCTCAGGGCAGGAATCAAACTGCAACCTCCGGGTTCATAGGTCAACTTTCAACCACTGGGCCATACGGGTCAGGCTTTTGGCTCAATCTTTTCCCAGTTGGAGAAACAGTTGCATCTTTCAACATTACAAGACCCAAAATTTCTGTACTCTATTTCCTATTACTCTTGCTTTTATGCTATTATTTTCTGTGTTCATGTCTTTCTTGTGGTAACTTATCAAATACAACCAATAGCAACCAAAGCATTGTGCTAACATTATATCTTCACTTAAAGGCACAAGCTCATTTGGTACATCATCTTTGTTCCAGGTTATTTCAGTTTGCCATTATATAACAAGGGTCAATTTCTCGCTGCAAACAACATTCCTTGCTCTCCATACCCAGCAGTAAAGCTAATACCACGTATTTTGGGCATTGTTCTGGTAGTACCTCATTTCACTTTGGGATCAATAAGAAACTTACTTCATCTAGAGCAATAACGTTAGGCTATACTGCGTTGCTGTTATGCTGTTTAAGCAATTGTTTA
Organism: Myotis davidii; assembly: GCF_000327345.1. NCBI lineage: Eukaryota > Metazoa > Chordata > Mammalia > Chiroptera > Vespertilionidae > Myotis > Myotis davidii. The sequence continues at coordinate 595,545 of NW_006288443.1, forward strand.
AAATGAGAAGGATTTTTTTCTCACTCTCAATACAGGTTTATCAAAGGTCAGCCAATATCTGTTCTTGTTGGGGTCCAACCCCAGCAGGTTCAGGGGTCCCCAGAAGAGTCAGCGAAGAAGGAATCACACTGAGACAGTGTTCAGTTGATCAGCAGCCTAGCCAGGATCTCTCGCCAGGATCTCTTGCCAGGTTCTGTGTGTTATTATCTTGTTATATCTGTATTTATACCAGTTGATTGGTTAAAACACATAGTGCTAAGAAGGGGAGCAAACATATTAAGAACAGTATGCCATATACGCCAGGTCCCTTGAAACATATGCTGTGCAGATGTTTCTTCCCTGCAGCGACTGTGTCAAGCAGCAAGGATGGACTGGCTTCCGGCATGTTCTACAACATCTTATGACCAAAACTGAGGAAGCAGTATTGATGGGAGATGTGTGCAGTCTCATCAAAGAGAAAACAGCACAGTAGAACCACATACAATGGCACACAAATCTCCACCTTGGCAGTGAGTTTATCAACACAGGGAGATGTCACTTTTCCTGCCAGAAGGTATTTGTCAAATTATACGGTCAAGCCTGAAGTCAACAGGGCGGGGTTGTGTAATTCAACCAGAGGGTGGGCACTGTTGGTCACATAGCTATATCTGATATTTTAAGAGACGAAAGGTGTAATCCTCCCCAATGTAATGGAAGACAATAGTTTGACACATAATACAAACTGTTTCATCACTTCTCACAAACAACATGGTCAGTTAGTTTTTTATGCCTGTGTTCTAGCTATGGTGTGTTGTAACCTGTCTATTGGATTCTAAACTCTATGATGCCAGATACTTCCTGGTGTCAAAAAAACTCATACTCAGAATTAAACTTGAATGAATGAAAAAAAAATATTATTCATTTAAAAAATTTCATTGTAAATAACTTTTGCTTGGTGATTAATCGAAAATGTTAATATTAAAATTTTTCATTCTAAAAAATATTTGTCTGCAGAGTATAGCAAGACATTTGGATCTTCACAAATTTCCTAGAAGCTATTTGGAAAAAAATTTTTACTACAAAATATATGCTTGCCTGAAATGTGGATTTAAAAATGGGACATTTGCCCTGGCCGGTGTGGATCAGTTAGGTGGGCTTCGTCCCATGCACTGAAAGGTTGCTGGTTCGATTCCTGTCAGGGCATATATCTGGGTTTGGGGCTCAATCCCAGGTAGAGGACCATACAGAAGGCAACTGATTGAAGTTTTGGTTTCACATCAATTTTTTTCTCTCTCCTTTCTTCCTTTCTCTCTCAAAAATAAAAATAAAAATTTTTTAAAAAAAGAAGTGGAAATTTGCTATGATTTTCTTTATCCTCCCAGCTTATATTGCACAACTCTATGCATTCTTAGCTATTTTACCATTATTTGTGGGTTTGCCCTTTACTGTTGAGTCAGATAGTAGACAGCATTTAGTAGGAAACATTATTTCATGATAGACTGCAAGCTGAAGTGTATTGATTTTTCATCTTCCAAACATTTGTTTGGCACTTATTATTTATCATTTTGCAAAAGGTGACACATTATTTTGCAATGGGCTTTTAATTATTACAGTTTTTGTAAGAGTACCCCTTTTCCCAAGCAACACATTTTAAAATAGCCAGGACATGCCATAAAATAGTCTAGGCGCCATTTCCAAGGCCAATGTACTGTGATAGAATAGGAAGAATTGTACCTTTGAGTGAGGTGGATAGAATAACTGATTTAAAATCTTCCCTTGCACTAGTGAAAGAATCTATTAATTCCTTTACCGAGGCCTTGTTTTAGACAGAACGTGCTCCTTGCCTTCTTGACTTTGGCTCTATGACTTGCTTTAACCATTGGGAAGTTAGCTAAGATGGTAGAAGCAGAGGGCTGAACTGTGCTTGCAAGCCTGGGCTTGCTCCCTGTGCGTCT
>NW_006288443.1:597489-603176 GCF_000327345.1 Myotis davidii
GGGGTATCTGAAGCTGGCTCATAACCCGATGTTCCACCAGCGTGGTGGGTGGTCCCATGGGCTCATGGCCAGACTCCTGAGTCAGAGCTCCCCAGCCCTCCTGCAGGCACATGAGCCCGAAATATATACTATGATAGTTATATTTGTAAAAATAGGAAGATAAGACATTTTATGTAACATTTTTAAGTTGATTTATAACATTTAAATATTTAGACATATGTATATAGGTCTCCATTTTTTCTTTTCTTTTTTTTTAAATCTTGCCCTGGACTTTGCAAAGGTAAAAAGCTGGTCTGCAGTAAGTCAGATAATAGTCCATCACTTCAGTGATACCACTTCTATTTGTAGTCTGATTCATATAACTTCTCTGTACCCACGTGTGTGTGTGTGTGTGTGTGTGTGTGTGTGTTTGTGTGTGTAAGAATTTGCAGGGCCGTCTAAGTATGGGACCTAAGGAGAGGCCTGGACTCCCGGAGGGAGGAGATGGTGAAATAGTAAGGTCATTGACAACATTAGTGCCATTTTGAAGAAATTGGGTGGTGGGTCTTTCAGTTGTGGCTTTGTGGGATTTTGTCATGTCAGGGGTAATTGACCAGAAGCATCACATGCATCATTCCATTTGAAAAAGTATGGCAAGTACAATAGATTAAATGTTTGTGTTTCCCCACACGCCCCAAGACCAAATTCATATGTTGAAACCGAATCCCTAATATAATGGCATTGGGCAGGGGGCGGGCGGGGGGGGGGGGGGTCTTTGGGATGTGATTAAATCACAAGGTTGGAGCCTTCATGACTGAGCTAGTGATCTTATAAAAGAGGCCCTAGACAGCCCCTTGCCCCTTCTGCCGCGTGAGGACGCAGAGAGCAGGAGACCATCCGTGAACCAGGAAGCGAGTTCTCACCAGACACGGAATCTTTTGGCTCCTGGACTTCCAGCCTCCAGAATTAAGAGAATTAGAAGCCTGTTGTTTATAAGACACCCAGCCTGTGGTATTTCGTTACCGCAGCCTAATGGACTCAGGTCTAAGGGATCCCCTTTCCTTTCCTTACCTAGAAGCCACCTCTTCCTCTGAGGTGCCTCGCTGCGTGCTGCTCGTTGTCCTGTGGGACTTGCGTTATCCTTCAAGGCTGTGACCGATGTAGATTTAAATTTAAATCTAATTACTGAGTAAACATGCAGAAACCCAGAAGACCTAACAAAACATTTTTGTTCTAGACCTTGAAGTCCTAGAGATTGTTTTTAGTTCATTCGTCAGGGGGTGGGGGTCGGGGGGGCGGGTAGGAAGTGGGGGCGTTAACAGCAAAACAAAAAATCCCTCAAATATTTTCTCCTCTGAAAAAGATTTCCCCGGAATTCAGGCAGTGCAGATTTTGTCTCTTGGCCTAGACAGATTCTTAATACTTAATTCTGGTTCTTCCTCTGATAGTTTTGATGGAGCTGTAACTCACTCAGCTGGATTTTAAGCATTGCTTAGTTTTCCAAATAAGTTTATAATGTTAAGGACAAGCGCAGAACACCCCGGACGGGGAGAGGGAGGGGGGCAGATAGCGGCAACACTTTCACATTGCAAGATAATGACATATATGTACATATAACCCTGCTTAATCAAATTCCCAGCTAATCATAAATATCAAGGTCATTTGAACAAATGAATTGCTTTTGCATACTGAAACTCTGATTTAAATTCTCAAGCCTTCATAATTTTAAAATCAATAAACATTTATTATTGTTCCCATTTGTACCTCTGAATAAATCACTGTGTAATTTTACCTCTTAATTCTCAAAGGTGTAATATAAAAATATTGATTTTAATAGTTTCTTGTGCTAGTAAAAGGATATGTAATTTATACACACACAACCTTTTGGTATAATGCCTAAGGCAATGAGATTGTTGCTACAAATAAAGTGTGGAAACCTTTTATTTTAAAAATCTTTTATTGACTTATAAACAGTCATACGGAATTGTGCATGCAAATGGTAAATTTACAACTTGATGGATTGGCACAAGGTAAACACACCTGTATAGTCAGTTTCTAGATTAAGAATTAATAAAGAGTACTAGCTCCTTAGAAACTTCTCTCTTCCCCCTCCAGTCACTATTCCCTGAAAAATATAACCCCAATCTGATTTCCAATACTATTGATTAATTTGTCTTGGTATTGAACTTTGCATAAGTTGAATCCCACCATAGAAAAAACTTCTGCCCTAGCTGGTTTGGCTCAGTGGATAGAGCGTCAGCTTGTGGACTAAAGGGTCTTGGGTTCAATTCTGATCAAGGGTATATCCTGGGTTTTGGGCTCAATCCCCAGTAAAGGGCATGGAGGAGGCAGCCAATCAGTGGTTCTCTCATCATTGATGTTTCTATCTCTCTCCCTCTCCCTTCCTCTCTGAAGTCAATAAAAATATATTAAGAAAAAAGAAAGAAAAAATAACTTCTGTCCTGGCCAGGGAGCACAGTTGGTTAGAGAGTTGTCCCAATTCACCAAGCTAAGGTTGTGGGTTCAATCCCCAGTCAGGGCACATACAAGATTCAACCAATGAATGTATAATTAAGTTGAACAACAAAATTGATGTTTTTCTCTCTCTCTTTCTCTCTCAAATCAATCAATAAAAAATTTTAAAAAATAAAAACTTTTGTGCCCACTTTAAAAAAAATTCTCAACATTATGTTTATGCAATTCATCAACCTTTTTTGATGAATTGCATAAACATACAATTTTTTTATTGCTATATAATATGCATTTGTATGAATGTGCCACAATGACTTTATCTATTTCCCATTGATGCACACTTGTTTCTAGGTTTTAGCTATTATGAATAGGGGGTTATAAACAGTCTTGTACATGTCTTTTGATGAGCACGTGCATGCATTGATAGCTGTGAAATGCTGCTGGGTCGAAGACTATGCCCATATTTAGTGTCAGCTGATACCACCAAACTTCTTTCTGTAGTGGTTGCATCAGTTTATACCCCTAGTAGCATTCTTGTTCACTTCCTTAACTACTTTGTCAACACTTGAGTTTTCATCTTCGTAAACTTAACCATTCTGTTGGGTATGTTGTGGTATCTCATTATGGTTTTAATATGCATCATTTCTCTGATGACTAATGATGCTGTACCTGGTAGAGTCTTTTGCCCATTTTTCTATTAGGATGTTTGTCCTTTAATTTTTTAATTGAATTGTAGGTGTACACTTTGTTTATGAAGTCCACATATAATCCAGTGAGTCACATTCAGTATCTGAACATACAGTCATGCAGGATGACACATTAATGTGCCATTTGGTCAAAATAAAATTGTCTCATAACAAAGAAAAATTGTATTAAAATGAAATTTGATTGTATATGCCATTTTATGTAATCATATTTTTGAGCATTTGAGAGATGCTTTGCAAGTATATTTTTAGCAATTTACATCTTTTCCAATGTTTTCTGTATTTTTTCTGACTTTTTTTCTATGTTGCTCTCAGCCAATAATTGTACCTCTGACATATCAAATATAAATATTAGTGAAAAATCTAAAAGTAAACATTTAATGGATGGAAAATTTCAAAATAGTAGTGAATTATTACTGGATATTTATTTAAATACCTTTGAGAAAGACTGTTAATTGTTTCCTAATATTATTTCTCCCTTTATTTAATGACTAGAGGCCTGATGCACAAAATTCGTGTAAGAGTAGGCCTTCCTTCTGGCTGCTGGCACCGGCTTCCCTCTGGCACCTGGTACTGGGGCTTCCCTCGCAGCCCCAGCTTTGTCCGGAAGGTTGTCTGGTCTAATTAACATATCATGCTTTTATTATTATAGATTATTATTATAGATAGGAATTCTGATTTTTACCTTGGGAAAACATAAATTATCCTCCCATCTCATGTTGCCATTTGCTAAATTCTAACCAACGGGTATAATAAGACTATAGTTATAATATCTTAGAAATGTTATTAGAGGGTATAGACATATTGTTCTTCCCACTTTCTTCCTCCTGATAAATGGAATTCATGACTAGTATCTGGAGCTTGAACAGCCTTCTTAGGCCACAGGCTTTCTGTCCTCATGAAGCTTCCAATCTAACAATTATTTTTTGACAAAAATTATCTGATACTAAGGTAAGGTAAGCTATGTTTTCTAAGAAACCCAAGATAGGGATATTTTTGGAGGGCCATCATGTGTTTATTTAAAACAAATTGCAATAAATTAAAAATTAAAACAACATAAATTGATATTACATAAAATGGGAAATTTCTCCATCATTGCCACCCTCATACCATAGTCCTGCTACAAAGAAGTAAATATAGTTGACAGTTTGATAGATATATAGTTCCATATGTCACTTATAATAATTAACAATATGTCACACATATTATCTTATGCTAGTCCACTTAGATTTTCCTCATTCTTTTTAACAATTACTCAGTATTTCCTATTTCTATGTATTATAATTTATTTAACCATTGGTGGACATTTAAAAACTTTTCAAAGTTTTCCTCTATTACATGTAATCCTATCTAATAAAAGACAAAAAGGATAATTGACCGTACCTTTGCTAAGCTTCCCATTGGCTAATCAGGGCAATATGCAAAGTAACTGCAAAGAAAGATGGCGGTTAACCACCAACAAAGATGGCGGTTAATTTGCATACATAGGCGCCAAGCAACGGAGGGAATCTGGCTGGCCTTGGGCAGGAGCAGGGACTGAAGGCCAGTGTGGCGAGCAAAGAGCAAAGAGGGAAGCCCGCCACCCGCCACGCCAGCCACTCCAGGCGAAGAGCGAAGGCCTGGGTTCTGGGTGCTGGAGGAAAACCGGTACTAGCAGCCAGGGGAAGGGGCCCCCAAGGGGTCCCCGACTTCGAGAGGGTACAGGCCGGGCTGAGGGACCCACCCTAGTGCACAAATTTTTGTGCACCCGGCCTCTAGTCTACTATAAACATCTATGTACATCTCATTATTGGTTTATGTTACTTATATTAACAAGACAATATATGGGAAAATAAATTTATGGGTCAAAAGTATGCGCATTAAAAATTTGTTGGACACTGCCAAATCCCATCTTTCAAAGGTTGCACCAATTTAGAGTCCAACAATAGTGGATTTTATTAATCTTCTTTTTAAGCCCTTGACAAAATAGTAGGGTTTATTAAATTTTTTATTGTCTTCGTTAATCCTACCTTAGCATATTTTTTCCATTGATTTTTAGAAAGAATGAAAGCAAGCAAGTGAGAGAGAAACATCCTGCAAGTGCCCCAACCAGGGCCAGGAATCAAGCCTGCAACGTGCATGCCCTTGACTGGAATTAAACCGAAGACCCTTCAGTCTGTGCAAAACTGGCTAGGTCAGGTTTTATTAATCTTTATTTTATACCAATCAGCTGGGAAAGACATGGTACCTTTGCCTGAACTTTAGTGTTATATGTTGGCCATTGAATTTGTGTGCCTTTCTTCCTTTGTTCCTTCCTAACATCAACTATAAATATTAAAATAGTATTGAAAGCAGTGAAGCAGGCATTGTTCTAGTGACAAGAACACTGTGATGATGCCTGGTGTGAGTGGCTCAGTTGGTTGAGCATTGTCCCATGCACCAAAAGGTTGCCAGTTCGATTCCAGGTCAGGGCACATACCTGGGTTGCGGGTTTGATCCCCAACTGGGGAGCACATGGAAGGCAACCGATCGATGTTACTCTCTCATCTCTCT
>NW_006288443.1:603218-604405 GCF_000327345.1 Myotis davidii
CTTTAAGGATGTCCTCAAGTAAGGATTAAAAAAAAAAAAGAACACAGCAATAAAAAAAGAGAGGCAGAATTCTGCCTTCACAGAGCATACACACTATGTAAACAAGGAAATAAAATAGTTCCTAGGAGTGGTATGTGCTCAGAAGAAACTCATAGAGCAGTGTAGAAACTAGGAGCATAGGGGAGCTTGGGGCCCTGGAACTCAATGTCAGAGAGAGCGGGCAGAAAAGTCCTTTCTGGGAGGGAATACCAAAAGAATAACAAGCAGAGATTGAAAGAGGGAAGAAATGCCCCTATGAAAAGTTGGGCAAAGACAGTTCATGTAGAAATGTCCTGAAGGGTCAACCTTGGCTCTCCTGAGGAATGGTTGGAAGGTTAAAGATGTTGGAGAATATCCAATAAGAGGAAGAATAATAGGAGATGAGGTCAGAGAGGGATTAGTATCTGAAATTACCCCCTCCCAAATTTTTTACATTCTTATAATAATCTACTAGAGGCCTGGTGCACGAAATCCATGCATGGTGTGGTTCCTAGGCCTGGCCAGTAATCGAAGTGCGAGCATCTGGTGTGGAAGGGCAGGTCCCAGCAGACCTCTGGGCCTTGGGCAGCACCTGGGTCTCTGGGCTCCTGCACCCTCCCCTCCATTCCTAGGAGTGGTATGTGCTCAGAAGAAACTCATAGAGCAGTGTAGGAGCTAGGAGCATAGGGGAGCTTGGGGCTCAGGAACTCAGTTTCAGAGAAAGTGGGCGGAAAAGTCCTTTCTTGGAGGGAATACCAAGAGAATAACAAGCAGAGATTGAAAGAGGGAAGAAATGCCCCTATGAAAAGTTGGGCAAAGACAGTTCATGTAGAAATGTCCTGAAGGGTCAACCTTGGCTCTCCTGAGGAATGGTTGGAAGGTTAGAAATGTTGGAGAATACTCAACAAGGGGAAGAATAATAGGAGATGAGGTCAGAGAGGTGATTAGTATCTAAAATTACCCCCTTCCAAATTTTTTACATTCTTTTTACAATAATCTACTAGAGGCCTGGTGCACAAAATCCATGCATGGTGTGGTTCCTAGGCCTGGCTGGTAATCGAAGTGCGAGCTTCTGGTGTGGAAGGGCAGGTCCCAGCAGACCTCTGGGCCCTGGGTAGCACCTGGGTCTTTGGGCCCCTGCACCACCCCCTCCACCTGAGTCATTGCCC
>NW_006288443.1:604550-605447 GCF_000327345.1 Myotis davidii
TCATTCTTATTACTTTAAATTTACATGTAATAAAAGTGACACACTTTGCTCTCCACCAAAATAGCACCACATTGGGAATTAGAAGATGGGCATTCCAGCTAATTTTTACTCTTTGCCACACTGTATCTCTTAATCTTCCTGGAACTAAGTTCCAATAATTGTCTAAAAGAAGATGTCAAAAATGATTTTGAAAGGATTAAATTATCATTATCACTATCATTCCCAGCACCAAATATACTACTTGGCACATGGTAGATAATATTTTAATGAGAGAATGAATTCAACAACATTGGTTCTCTAGGGAGCAGTTAAACGCCCCATTAGACACCCACTGAGTGATCATGACATTTTCTTCCCTATAATGTTTGATGGATGAAGGAAGGATCAGAATTGTGTGGTTAACTCAGCAAACATTCATTAAGTCATCCTATGTGCCAAGCTCTATGCTAGGCACTGGAATTCCAGGAAGGAGTAGAAAGAATCTTTGCTCACAGGAATTTATATTTATGTTGATCTACATAAAGAAACAAAAGATCTACTTGTTGATAGTTTTTTTTTTTTAAATATATTTTATTGATTTTACTGGAATTCTAGGAAGGAGTAGAAAGAATCTTTGCTCACAGGTATTTATACTTATGTTGATCTACATAAGGAAACAAAAGATCTACTTGTTGATAGGTTTTTTTATATTTCATATATTCTGTGAAGTGTTAGGACTGTTAAAAACCATTAGAATTATTGGACTTTGAGGTCAGATAAACTGAATAAACAACTCTATCATGAACTGGGTTTAGTTTTAAGTATCTTTCTTCTTAATTCAGTAAAGCCAGATTTGCAATAAATGAGGATTAGTGAGCCCTTCTGAATCAGTGGGTGGCAACCAGGCTCTTTATTGGA
>NW_006288443.1:605883-606350 GCF_000327345.1 Myotis davidii
CTGTGCATTTTAGGGGCAACAAATTTCACATGTACATTTAAAATTGTTTTATAAATAAACAGGATTGAATTTCTATTTGGTCTTTAATAACCAGCAGTCAACAGTACTGCTGGTTAAGGGAAAAGAGATGGGGGAAGCAAGAGAGGGTAAAGGAGGGACAAATGGTGATGGAAGGAGACTGGACTTGGGGTGGTGAACATACAAACAATGTACAGACAATGCATTATAGAACTCTAACCCTTAAACATAGATACTTTTAGTAACAATGTCACCTCCAATAAATTCAAACAATAACAATAAAAAGCACACAGTGCTGCTGGTTACACATGTGAGTTTTGTTCCCTAAGCAGTGCAACTTGCTTACCTAAAGCCCTTTGGCCAGGAGGTCTCTGAACATGGGCAGTGCTTAAGCTGGAAAACTCTTGGATTGCAGCCCCTGTGCCTACGCCATTTAGAACCTATGCCCT
>NW_006288443.1:606687-607720 GCF_000327345.1 Myotis davidii
AATATGAAAGTTTCAATATATTCACGTATCTTTCTTTTCTGGAAGTGAGTCATTACAGTTTCTTCCTACTGCACTTTCTTTTCCTTCAAAATTTATTCAGTTCCGGCATTTTGAACCTTTGTCATGTACTTATTAGTGTTTGATATTTCAATTATGTATATTTGTTTCTTTGCTTATTGTCTATTTTGCTCAGGAGATAAGCACCACATGCTCTTATTTCCATTATTCAATTTTTCACTGATGCTGCTTAGGATGGTGCCTGGCATGTATTAGATGCTCATGAAATGTTTGTCTATTTTGCTCAGTAGATAAGCACCATTGGGCCAAGACATGCTCTTATTTCCGTTATTCAATTTTTCACTGATGCTGCTTAGGATGATGCCTGGCATGTATTAGATGCTCATGAAATGTTTGCTGGATGAGCCATGAATCAATGGAAGGTGTCATCAGCCACTGTCTACACCCTCTCTTGACTCTGGAAAAATTATTGCAATGTCCATTCACTGTGCCCATTCACGGCTCTTTCCAGGCCAGACGATTTTAATAGAAGGGATATTTCAGATCAAAGAATAAGGAGATAAATATATACAGCAGCACAACTTGCATACAGTGATGGTTGATTCCAAGCCATTCAGAGGTCTGGCATGCCTCCTAAATGATTGATTGCTTGATTAACTGAATGACAGAGAACACTTGACTTCACTCCCTGCAGTTTATGTAGAAAGACTGGCAGGAAGTACAGAGAGGTTCAGAAAGAAAAAGCAACAACACATTGAAATGGGAGTCTAGATATTTGGGATCTAGATTTGGCTCTGCTGCTGTGAGACTTAAGAGTAATCAGTTTCAGGAAGTGGGTGGAACCAGCTGATATATAAGGTTCTTTCAATAGTTAATTTTTTGTGATTCTAGGAATGTTTGATTTCAAACAAGGTAGGATATAGTAAATACCAGGGATTTATATACAGGATTCACATCTCTTACAAATCTTCATAACAGCAGCAAATAACAAAGGAATTTGCTTTCTGTGTTTTGG
>NW_006288443.1:608336-622371 GCF_000327345.1 Myotis davidii
AGACTGAAACCATATTTCCTCATTTCCAGCTAGTTTTTTTTAACCCTACTACACTGTACAATTTCAATCTCTGGTACTTGGACTAAGAACAAAATTGAAAATTTTTGTTGCTTTCACTGTTTCCTTCGTCTTTCCAGCCTGGCCACATTTCAGGAACTTAATACTTGCCGTTTTGGAGAGACTTGTTGCTCTAGGCTTTTCCCATCATCTTTTTCTCTCTTTGCAAAGTCTTCTGAATGGGCTTGCAATTCAGGAAATTGATGGGAGGTGTGAAAGGAGAGGAAAGGCAGCAGATGGAGTGGAGGGAGGAGGGAAGTGGGCATCTGCAAATGGTCTGGGGCAGCTACAACCTGGTGGTGTAAGCCCACAGATGCACTGCTTGACTCTGAAGTTTATACACATAGTCTCATGAATATTCTCATATGACAATAATACAGTACAGTTGCAGAGCACTTTGCAATTCATTCATGAGAAAGGTAATACAGAGCAAGAGGCAGCCTGGATTGAAGTATTGGAATTACTAGTGTAATCATTTACTGTAAATGATTAACCAAACTGAGTTTTTTGACAGGTTATTTAACCTCTCTAAACTTCAGTTTCCTGATCTATAAAATGGGGTGTATTGGTTTGCTAGGGTTACCATAACGAAGTACCACAAACTGGGTAGCTTAAATAGCAGCAATTTATTTTCTCACATTCTGGAAGCTAGACGTCCAAGGGGAAGGTGTCAGCAGGGTTGGTTTCTTCTGAGGCCTCTCTTCTCGGCTTGCAGATGGCTGTCTTCTCCCTGCGTCTCCACAAGATCTTCCCTCTGTGTGTATCTGTATCTTAACCTTTCCTTTAATAAGGACACCAGCTATATTGGATTAAGCCCACCCTAATGACTTCATTTTAACTTAATTATCTTTAAAAGCTCCACCTCCAAATAAGGGCACTTTTTGAAGTATTGGGGATAGGACTTCAACATATGAACCGGTGGAGGGAGGCACAATTCAGTTTACAACACCCCAGAAAAGCAAGGGATTGGTGAACACTTACTGTGGGCTGAGGGGTCCAGTGCCCTGTTGATGGAACTGAGCTCTGGGGATCAGGAACCCCTATGCACCTTCTTTCTCACCTCATCTCCCACCAATCAGGTATTTCCCCTGGTGTGGGTTGCATAAGGCAGATGGAGTAGGTCTGGGTAGACATGGATGGGTCCTGGAGGGAGGAATCTCCGTACACTTTGCAACCTTAGGTACAGACAGAGAGAGTGAGTGCACACAGGGCACAGGCAGACAGGGCCTAACAACCCACAGACATTTCTGGTCCTCAGCACAGCATGGAAACAGCAGCAGAGAGCATTCACAAGACCTGCAGGGAGAAGGGGACAAGCATGAGGGATGCTACTGTGGAAATCTGTAACTCTGACAAGTATCTGACAGCTAGGAACCAGACAGAATGGAAGATATTACTATGGACAATGGATATCTTGGACCTTATCACAGCTGGAAATGGCTGGGCCCTCTCAGCATGGTACTTCGGGGACGGGTTATTTACAGAAGGAGTGATTACCAAGGTGTGGGCAGTGTAGAGTGCAGGAACCTGGGCCCAGCAGCAGCAGACCTGCTAATGCTCCTAGGTCCAATGGGCTGAAAAGATTGCATGATTGTAGAAACCAGAAGGAAAAAATATAATCAAATGGAGAAGGATAAATCTATCCGGAAGCCAGAGGGAAGAGAACCCTGTCAACGAGTTCCATTCAGTTCAGACTCCAGGGCAAAGAAGAGGATGGTGAGGGGTTGAGAATTAATCAGGCAGGGAAGATATTTGGGAGCCATACTCCAATTTCTTGGCACTACACAAGCCGCTAAACCTTTGGCACAATCCTGGGGGAAAGAGAGGAGTGTGAGCACAAATTGGTTAATATGGAGCTTCCACCACATAGCAGAATGGAGACTGGAAATAGAAAATAAGCTGAATTATAGAAAAAGACATATGTTATACTTCCTGCAAAACATATGTTTTAGACTGAGAATTGTATCCACCTCACTCAATAATCTTTAAGCCCAATGTTATATATACCCTATACAGGTGTACCTACACATACATACACATGGGATACATGGACTTTTCCACAATCAAAATGACAATCAAAATGACATTTGCATAGGGATACACAATAGAGGTAAAATGCTGGCAAAGAGAAAGGAAGACAGAGATGAGTAAGAAATCAGTAGGAGTGCATTAAATCGGAAATGTCAAGCAAGGCATGAGGAAATGGAATTTGAAATGGCAGGAGCCACTAGTATTTTGAGTTGAAGACTTCTTGACTGACACCACGCTGTTCCAGGGAATAGCAGCGAAGCTCTTCATCCCTGTTCCGAGGCCAGGAGAGGCAGCAGCAAGTAGCCACCCAAGGAGAAGATAAGGAGAGGACCTGGGTCCCGGTGAGCCACCGAGAAAAGCCTGATTTTCTAATTTCCTGTGCTCCTTTTCAGTGTACCTACAGCTGGCTATGCCTTTATTCTTCACAGAAGTGCCCTCATTGAACCCATTTGGATTAAATTTATAATAGACACCAGTTCCATGAGTGTCTATTATAAACGTTACAGTTATTTTCTATAGCTCATTTAAAATGGTGAAACTCGACCCCAATTCTTCATGACACAGAAAATGAAATCTAAAAATCCAGTCACATTTATTTGACAGATTATTCAGTCACTTCATCTTGGAAACTGTCGTAGGAGGTTTTACTATTTTTTCCTTCTTCTTCCTGGCACGAGGCTCTGAGGGCTTTAAGCCATGGTTATTGGCAGCAGTAGTGAAGAAGAATGTCCATGGTTAGTATTATACCCTGTATGTTCACAATCTACTTGCATCCTTTAAGTGATAGCTAGTGGTACCTGTTCCTTATGTTGTCCTCATTGACCTTGGTGACCTGTGAGATGTAGTCACATCCTCATCTGACCTTCTGAAGGACAGTTCACACCCTTTGTTGCAGGTTCCCATGCCCCAAACCTGAGATTCTTTCCCCCCTCCTCATCCTTTCAACTTCACATGCACATTCATTGAAAAGTATAAAATATCCAAATTGGAGTATATGGTACATGCAATCTGCTAATATTAAGCTAATATTACTCCAGGAAAGGAAAGATGAGGAGAGAGAGAGAGAGAGAGAGAGAGAGAAAGATTTTCTTTCTAAATCTAGGATTATTTTTCAACAAACATGATTTTTGATTCAGAGAAATATAGATTCAAATCCTATTTTGGCAACTTGTAGATTATGCAGTATTGGGTAATTTATTAAAGATTTCTGAATGTATTTACATAATATCAAAATCAGGAAATGGCAGTCTAGCTCATGGGATTTTTGAAGGTCTTAACCTAAAACATTATAAATGCTTCACAACTGTTACCTATATTTCATCTCATTTTTTCATGATGCAGGTTTATTGTGGGCAAAATTAGTGGAAAGAATTAACCATGAATTAAAATATAGAAAAATGTTTTTCAGTTCTTCTTCTTCTTTCTGGTCTTGAAAATCTCCCAAGCCCCGGAAGGTGAGGGAGATCATTTGGATGAGGGTTGTTGCAGGGATCTTCAATTTCAGCTCCTCTTCCAAAAGCAGATCAGGTACAGTGGGTAATATCTTTGATTCATATTGGTGTCTTGTAAAATTAAACTTAATTGTGTGTAAAATTTTTTAAAATACATTTTTATTGACCTTAGAGAGGAAGGGAGAGGGAGAGAAAGATAGAAACATCGATGATGAAAGAGAATCACTGATCGGCTGCCTCCTACATGCCCTGCCCTGGGGACGAAGGCCGCAACCTGGCCATGTGCCTTTACCAGGTATCGAACTGTGACCTCCTTGTTCATAGATCGACATTCAACCACTGAGCCATGCTGGCTGGGTTTATATGTAAAGCTTTAAATATGGTTTTTTTTAAAAATTGATTTTAGAAGGCAGAAGGAAGAGGGAGAGAGAGAAACACCAACCAGCAGCATCCTGTATGCCCTGGGCCTGTGCCCTGACCTGGAATTCAACTGGCAACTTTTCAGTGCATAAATGATGTTCAATCAACTGAGTCATACCAGCCAGGGCTATGTGTGAAGTTTTATATATCATAAAGGAGACATTGTAGATCAATAAGGAAGAGAAGCATTTTAAAAATAAATCTTATTTGGACACTTGTTTAACTACTCTGAGAAAAATTCAATTTTGAATCTCATTGAACAGCATAAACCAAAATATGTTTTATCAGCATAAAAAAGGTAACTGTACAATATCAAATTTAATTTGACCTAGTAGGAATAAAAAGGTGATTATTTTTCAATTTCTAGATAAGGAAGGAATAATTCATAAAGTAAAAGAATAGTTCTCCCGTAGAAAAATATAAAATATCTCAATATCAGGAGTATTATGAACATATTTAAACATGGAGAAACTGACACGCTATTTTACTACACATATGATAAATTATTAATATCCTGCATACTTAAAACAGTTACATAAATTGATATGACTCCAATATGTTAATGAGCAGAAGACATGAACAGATAATTTATTTAAAAGGTACAAATGATTAATACATTCTTAAAATGTACCATGTTACTAAATGCTCAAAAAGATTAAAGTTAAAATGAGATAAAATATTCACCTATTAAATTAAAAAATATGAGAACACCCAACGTTGCTGAGAATCACTCTTCATATAAAACAGGTGAAAGTTGAAATTGGTATGCCACTTTGTAGAAAATTTGACAATATGAATGAAAATCCGTATAAATGCTTACATTTATTTAACCAAGAAATCCAATCTCTGGGCATATATGATATCAAAATATTTTAAAATTTAGGAAAAGCCTCATTATAATAATAGCTTTAATTCATTGATTGCCCACCATGTTATGGGCTTTACTTATATTATATAATTCACTTCTCACCCAAACTGCTAAGTAGCTGAGCCAGGATTTGAACTTACATTTGCTTCAAACTCTGTTTGGACTCATTACTATTTTATTCTATCCAGAGATTATTTCATGATATGATAGTGGACATTTAGAAGTACTTCAAAATCGACTAATAATGTAACAATAAAATAAACTATGCTTGACCCGTCCCATACAACAAAATAGAGGTGATATGAAAAGTGATTATTTTTAATGAAAATAGTGTAAAGCAAACTTGTATATTTCTATAATTTTGACTATTTAAGGAAGCTGGATTTAAGGAAGGAATACAAGTTAATAGTTGCCTTGCATAAGTGAGACTGTACTGATTATTATTTTTGTCTTTATACTTTTCTTGGTATTTTCAAATTTTTGCAATCAGATTAAATTACCTTATGTTCATAAAAAAAGTAAATTTGAATTAAAAAGTGTGTGGAGGCATTTATATATTCAGGGCATAATGGAGAATGTATTGTCTTCATTAGGTTAAATTCTTAGTGACATACCCTGTTTACTAAACAATAAAGCTTTAAAGTTTGACAAATCCAATGCAAACAGGCAATAGTTTGGAGGGTTGGGTTATTATTAAAATGTGCAATTAGACAAAATCTGTTAAGTGTCATGTTAACAAACAAGAATAGTTGTACCAACATTGTAGAAAACAGTGGATTTAGCTCTTGAAAATACAAATAAGGGACTGAGAACCAACTTTTAAATCTAAGAGTTAAGTTTGCAACACAATCAGAAAATAGTTTGTCTTAGTAATGACTTGTCTTCTGAGTGTGTGTATATAAATGACTAGGAAATTAAATATCACAACAAAGTGATAGTTTCTTTCTTAAACTTACATGGCAAAACAAAGACAACTATTTTTAGTTGCTAGGATTAAAACCCACTCTACCAGATTTTTGTCAAAGACATTTCTGTGGGAAAAGTGCCATCTTTTCTGAGCCCTGTCTAGCTTTGGAAAATTAGCTTTACTATGAAGCACATAGAACAAAAGCAGTGACTTTATTTTTATTCTCATTTTCATAGTCACAATGTCCTTAATTCTATAATTAACGTTGTAGTGATTCGATTATGATCAGTTTGTGGGATTATTAACCACTCTAGGTTTCTTCACACCTCATTAACTAGCAAACTAGGCACTGAATGTGGATAAAAATCAGTTTCTCATGGACTGCTGCTCAGTATTGCGGAATCTTTTTAGTTTTATGATGCCGTTTCCATTAGAGAGTGAGTAGACTTTATATTTTTTTCCCTTTTTAACACATGTCAGGATCACACTAAAATAATTATGCCTTGATCACCTAGCTTCCAATGATTTCTATCCTAAGAAGCAGCAGCACCTATTCAGGTTTCAAACTTTGACAGGTTAAAAATTATTTTTGGCAGTGTCCTCGGTGCCTAGATCTATCTCTTGCTTCAACAGTGTTTGGACGGAACGGACCTAGGGACGCCCCTTCTTCCAGCCTCCGACCACTCTCCGACCTTTTTTCCAGTCACCACCTTGGGGACCACCTCATCCATGCTCAGCCTGAGACCAGCCAACACCATTTTTTACACCTTAACTACTATTGCTGAACAACCATGAGCTCCCAAATTCATCAGAATTATTCCACCAAGGCGGAGGCTGCTGTTGGCCATCTGGTCGACCTAGATCTGTGGGCCTCCCACACCTGCCTCGCTCTGGGCTTCTATTTGGACCTTGACAATGTGGCTCCAGAGGGCATGGGCTACTTCTTCCAAGAGTTGGTGGAGAAGAGGGCACTGATCATCTCTTAAAGGTGCAAAATCAATGCGGTGGCTATGTTTTCTTCCTGGGCATGCTGAAACCTTCTGAGGATGAGTGGGGTAAAATTCAGGTCATCCTGAAAGCCACCAGGGCCTTGGAGAGGAATCTGAACCAGGCTGTTTGGAATCTGCATGCCCTGGATCCTACCTGCACAGACCCTCAGCTCTGTGACTCCCTGGAGAACCACTTATTGGATGAGGAGGTGAAACTCATCAAGAAGATGGGCTACACTTGACTCACCTCTGCAGGCTGGCTGGCCCCAGGCAGAGCTGGGCCAATATCTCTTCGAAGGGCTCACCCTCCAGCATGACTAGGAGCCTTTGGAGCCCAGAGGCCTTTAAGGGGCTCCTCTGCATTCCTCTGGTGTCTGGCTTTTGCCTGAGCCTCTCCCTGAAACCACTAGCCATTCTTTTAACCACTCTGGATCTCTCTTCCATGCATTGGGCCAAATGGAAACAATAAAGCTTTTTGTAGCAAAACACACCACAAAACACAAACAAAACAAAACAAACAAAAAAACCCACAAAACAAAACCCAAAAAAACGTTTTTCTTAACTCAATTTCCTAAGCAGGTTGAACTAGTTTAGCTAAAAGGGCCCTGCTCAGTTTGCTTGGTATTTTGCTAACAGGAGTGTGTCAGGAAAAAAATTAGTTGAAATTTTAAAGTTAGTAATTGTAGCTGGGTTATTATTATTGAGGAATAATAAACATTGAATTTGATTCACAAGTTGGGAAGGTTATGATTAGGGAAGCAGTCCAGGTTCAGCCCACTTGAGAGTGTATTTGCTCTCAGGTGACTTGTAAATTTGATGGTTTGAGGAGGATTCCATTAGCATTGTCAAAAACCTGGAAGGGATGAATGTGGAAGGGAAAGTATTCCATCTTACATGACATTTAAGTTAAATAGCTATTTAGACAAAGAAGAGGAAGGTCATCATTTAGAACACTATTTTCTCAACAGTACAATCTTGACTGATTTTTTCTTACTTAAATGTAAATGATGCTTATTTCCTGTGGATTACCAAATAATTTTTCTTTCCCCAGTTTTCTAGTGAATTATCCTTTCCTTTCTGTTTATAGAAACTTTTCACATTATATAGTGCTTTTTTTGGCTTGTTTTGAATACTTTCTCTTTGTTACTGTATGTAACCTATTTGTGGATCTCTTATATTGGTTTTATTCTCCTCTACCTCCTGTAGAACCAACTCGACTTTGAGGGATAGAGATGAGGAGATAAATTAAATTTTAAATTTTTTTGAGAGAGATAAAATTGGAGCTCAGAAAAGTTAAATGATTTAATTAAACCAATAGCCCTGTTCTTAAAATTTCTCCTCTGGATCATCAGGTATAATGCTATAAGGCAGGTAGAAACACACATATATGCACACACACAAATGATTTAGTGGTTAAATCAGTTTAGGAAAGGCTGCATACTATGTAAGCTCTTGGTGATGAACAACACATATTACATACCAAAGACAGAAACATTTGTGCAGTAGAGCAATTTACTTAATCTAGTCATCTTATTTTAATGTAGTTTCTTTTTTATGTTCTTATACCTTTTGTTTATTTAAGGATTTTTTTTCTTTTTTGAGTTAAGCACTTGATACATATAGTTTTAAATTTTAAAAAATGTTTTTCAATAAATGCCTTTTAGGTTATAATTTTCTTCTTAAAACTTCCTGGCTTTCAGCTTGGAGGAGGCTTCGGTGCAACTTTCTTTGGTCATCCAGAATCCAAGTTTATCCCACAGCAGCCGCCTCTACCATGACTCCCAAGTTCAGTCCTAAGAAGATCAAAGTCGCATACCTGAGGTGCACTGGTGGGGAAGTGGGTGCCACCTCTGCCCTGGCCTCCAAGATCACCCCTCCCCCCTGGGCTTGTCTCTATAAAGGTTGGTGATGACATCTCCAAAGGAAGGGTCTGATTAAATGGAATCGACCATTCAGAACAGAAAGACCCAGATTGAGTTTAGTACCTTCTCCCTCTGCCTGGATGATCCAAGCCTTCAAAGAACCACCAAGAAACAGAAAGAAGCAAAAACAAAACAAACCCTCCCAAAAAACATTAAGCACAGTGGCAATACCACTTTTGATGAGACTGTCAAATTGACCAACAGATGCGGCACTGGTCTTTAGTGAGAGAACTCTCTGGAATCATTAACTAGATCCTGGGGACTGTGCAGTCTATGGGCTGCAATGTTGATGGCTGCCACCCTCCTGACATCATAGGTGACAGCGATAGTGGTGCAGTGGAATACTAGGCTAGCTAAAAACTACAAAGGAAAATGTTTCAATTAAAAATTATTTGACAAACAAACAAAAAAAGAGTTTTCTGAATCATAGCCCACACGCTGTAAAATGATGCAATTCATTGCCATGTGGTTCTAAATATTTTGGTTTTGGCATTGGTATTTCATATTTAACCCATAAATTGCTGAAGATATTTTAAGAAGTATTTTATTACTCCATGTATTCCCAGAAGGCCACAGCTAATTCACCTTAGACATAACATGGCATGACATGTAGTAGGTACCACATAAAAACTAGTTTAAGTGAACTTAATTTTTTTGAAATCAGTCAGACTATGATGAAATGAAACTAAAAATATATCTCTTGAGTTTTTGAGTCAGGTTTATTGAAGTATGGTTACATATAAACCTGACAAGTATATATAGACATGTAACCACTGTGACAATTAAGACAGAAGATTTAGGTCCCACTCAGTTCCTTTGTGCCTTTTTGTAGTCATTCTCCTCCTCCCATCTCCAGGCAACCCTTAAACTCTCTTTTGTCATTATAGTCTTGCCTCTGCAGACTGCCATATGAGCAGAATCATAGAGTATGTTACCTTTTATGTCTGTCTTCTTTGACCTCATGATTGGAGATTCCTACACATAGGATATAACAGTGATTCATTCCTCTTTTATTGGTGAATATTGTTCCACTGAACAGCTATAACAGTGTTATCCATCCACCAGCTGATGGACATTTAGGTTGTTTGCATTTAGGGTCTTTTGAGCATTTATGAATGAGGCTGCCAGAAACCTTTGCTTACAGGATTTCTGAGGACATAAGCTTTCATTTCTCTTGGGAAAATACTTGGGAGTGAAATTGTTGGCTTTTCTGATGATTGTATGTTGGCAATGGAATTAGAGGAGGTGGAGGAGAGGGTAGGTTCTTGGAAGTCCTGGTGCAGGAGAGTTTCCTGGCACTTCCCAGCAGTGACAACACACATCTAGTGGCATTCATATGGGACCCAGGGGCTGTCTCAGTACTGTGTCCTGGTCCTCTCCAAGGTAGATTTTCTTTTTTGACATTCTTCCATCAGCAGAGGGCCTTTCCCTCTGCCTGGGAGTGGCAGGATTTTCTCTGCCCCTCTCATAGCAGCTTACAGCTTTGGACATTTATGAGAGGATGGTCTGGCCAGGGTGACTGGGGTTCATGCTTCCCCCATAGCAGCCACTGTCCCCCTTCTGCTGGCCTGTACTACCTGGGCGGGGGGGCTCTCGGGTTATCCCCGGGGTCACCATCTTTGGCATGAGCACCTGCTGAAGTCCATGGAAAAGTACTGACTGCTCATGTCGGAGGCTGCCAGGGATCTATCTTGTCACACTACCCACACTCCATCTTCGCCAATTCTCTAAAAGCTCAGCTGATTTTTTTCTCGCTCACCTGCATGACAGCCAGTGCCTTTTCTCCACACTCTGCTACCAATGAGCCAGGCCACTGGTGCCTGCTTTAATTCAATTTTATTCAAATATAAAATTAAATTAAAAGCCATTTGACATTTAATTTCCTGTATGCTAATTCCTGTGGGGCTTTTAGTGGGACATCCATGGAAGGAAAGTTAGATGATTGCGGCAAATCAAAATCTGAATCCAAAGAGACGTGGTTCTCAAAGTAGCCTCCCAACAGAATACCGGGGGTTTGCTGCAAAATTTCACAGAGTTGGCATTTGCCCAAATATCAGAAAACAGTTAAGTTCTGGATAGAATTCCAAGTTTTTACCTCTTAAGTTGTTATTATTGTCAAACCGAGGTGGTGTGCCCAGTGTTGCATGCAGCTGGGAAGCCATGGCACATTGGACAGCTGGCCGTAATGCTCTTTCATCACATCACCAGGCAATTGGGTTATCTTATATGGTTTCAACTTGATAAAATGTTTTCATAAAAATGGTTGTGCATTCTGGGAGTGTGGAGACCTGTATTATTTTACAGATGTTTTAATAAATACTTATTGCCCACAGAAACTTGCAGTAGGCTTGTGGAGAAAATTCTGCAAAGCAAAGGGGAGGATGTAGTCCCAAATTAGGATTAGCAAAAGGTCTTTGGTTTCCATCTCATGTTATTTCTGTTACTGTGCAAATTTTTACTATAATGGCTCATGTTATTCTAAGTCATTTGAAAAGCCAAGATTTCAGCCAAGTCTATATGGAGACCTGAAGGGAAAACATGTTGAGCCTAAATACAAAGCTTGTGCCCAGTCATGGAGGGGGGTGAGGATGAGGATTAATACATTTTAATTTATGCCAGTTTTTATCTTGTAGAAGGGTGTGGAAAGACCTCCTGCCCGATACATATCCTGAAGGATTTTCAACTTTTTAAAAACTAATGAGTGAAAGAAATGATAATTTTGCGAGACACAGAGATTCTGTGTTTATTAGACTTGAAGGCATTCTAGGACATAAGATCCCTCTCCAAATCTGGAATCTGCATATATGTTTCTTTTATATGTAAACATATCCTATCTAATAAAAGAGTAACATGCAAATTGATCATCACTCCAAGACACAAGATGGCACCCCCATGTGGACACAAGATGGCCACTACAAGATAGCCAGCAGGGGAGGGCAGTTGGGGGAGACAAGGTCTGCAGGGGAGGGCAGTTAGGGGCAACCAGCTGAGGGACACCCCCCCTACATGCACGAATTTCGTGCACCGGGCATCTAGTACAATATATATAGAATTTGAATGGTATCCATGTATGTTTTCTAGTAATATTTTCTGCTAGAAAATGTTTTCAATTTTTAAAATAGAACTAAATATGCACATCCCCAGTGGGAGATGTGCAGGAGGCAGCTAATTGATGTTTGTCTCTCATCGATGTTTCTGACTCTCTATCTCTCTCCCTTCCTCTCTGTAAAAAATCAATAAAATATATTTTTAAAAAAATAGAACTAAATATATCACTATTTAATAGCCCTCCACAAAGAGTACAATGTATGATGTCCAAACAGTTTATCACCTGTAAGTATCTGACTTGGCTTTAGTGAGTTTTCACATGACTCACTTTGGATGATGGGGTATAACCTTGAATAATAATTTGGCCCTGAAAAGTAATTGTGCCTTAATTTTCTCATCTATAAAGTGGGATTAATAATAGTGCCTCCTTCACACCTGAAACCTCTATAATTTTATTTACCAATGTCAGTCCCATAAATTCAAAAAGAAAAAACTTTTAAAAAAGTAAAAGAATCTATTTTGAAAAAAAAAGCCTCCTTCATAGTATTGTTAAGAGGATTAAGTGAGGTGTTGCTTGTAGACTGCTTGTTTCAGTGACTGGCCACACTAAGCCCTCACTGAGTTTAGCTATAATTATTAACTAAAACAAATCATTTTAAGAGAGCTTGTCAAGTTTTATTTTATTTTATTTTTTACTGTTTTATTCTCCTAGGTTTTGTTTTTTAAGTAACATTTTTAAAAAACTTGAATTTAAGACATCTCTTTTCAAAATGTCTTTCACATCTGACAAGCATGAATGTCAATGCATTATTTTAAGTCACTTTAGGTTTTATCACAAACTCAGTCATAATGTAGCGTCCAGAATTCTGAGCCTGTCCTTAAGGTGGGCAAGCTCTGCAGAGAGCTTTCCCCTAAGCTTCTGCCTCTGCAGAACCAGCAGAGGGAGCACCCGCCTCTCCCTATATAAACAATCTAATGGCTTTTAAATACTGGAGGGTGGTTCAGGATTAAGTTTTTTTTTTAAAAAAGATGGAGTTTAAATGAAGATGCAAAGTTCAAAGTATGAATGTCCATTAATTATCTCAGATAATGCTGACAAGTTGAAACTGATTCAAGGTGGAAACGTTCTGTCCAAGACTTCTGGTCATTATAGAGTGAAACTGGAAGCTATAGAGCAACGTCACCAAAACAGAATTTAGAACATATTAGTTTTCACTGAAAGTAGAGGGAGGAGAAGCAGAGAATGGCTGGAATTGTTTCATAAATATTTTCTGAGTACGTGCCATGTTTCAGATCAGGAGTTAAATTATGAAGTTACAGAGACGAATCAGATTCAGTCTGGGAAGGCAGATAGGGAAGAAAGGTTTGGAGAAAAATCACAAAGAAAATAATGTCTAACTTTGAAATAAGAGTTTTAAATAAAATGTTGGTTGAATGAATTAAAGATAATAGTAGGTGTATTAATAATACAAAATTAACATTTTTATATGGTGCTTTAGACTTATGGTACTTCCATATACATTACTTATTTAATTAGACTTAGGAGGAATTGAAAGTATCACAAATAGTATGTTGCAAAGCTAAGTCTCTGATTGTAAATTCTAGACCTTTACCAGTGTTTTTTACACTCACTATATAAGATTTTTACAATTTATCTTTTAAAAGTAAGGAATATCTGCTTGCTAATATATCCTTAGAAAATGAACATATTCTTTTAGTATTGGGTAATCTCTTTTGGATGATATTTTCCCATTTACCAGAAACTATTAAGTATCTATGTTTAGGAAATCAAGAAGGTTGACCAGAGGAAATAGACCTAAATATACAGCAAAAGCCTAACAGGAGTTTTCTTGATTCCATTAGACAAATCTTAGATGGAGGAGGTACAGGGTCTTGCCATTCAGAAACTTTATATATTGAGAAGAAATAATCAAGGAAATTTTAGTAGTAAGTTTGACAGAACATCTGGGATAGTATACTATGTATATCTGTGCTCAAAAAAAGTTTTTATAAAATTTGTTAGATTAGGCAGTTTACCAAAAGACACTAGAGATCATAAATCTGTCTTGGAGTTCATAAGTAGGTACTCAGGTCTCTCGACAACCAGACTACACTTTCGGAGGATGGACAAGAACTCAAATGAAACAAATGTAAATGAAGCATGTGAGGTTCTGAGAAATTTGATTTAGGTATAGAAAAACTACAACTGACCCAGTTTTATGTTAGATATAGACTATTACAATTTTGCTCTATTTTTTAAATTATTTTTTCCATGTCATCATTTATCCCCCCGCACCAATACCCTTTTCCCCCACCCACCCACCCACCTTCATTTCCTTCTG
>NW_006288443.1:622629-623327 GCF_000327345.1 Myotis davidii
TTGCTTTTTGCTTAATTCCTTTGCTGTGTTCATTCAGGCCCTAACACCTTCTGACATCTGTCAGTCTGTTCTCTGTATTTATGGGTATGTTTCTATTTTGTTTGTTAGTTTATTTAGTTCATTAAATTCCACATATGAGTGAGATCATGTGATACTTGTCTTTCGCTGACTAGCTTATTTCACTTAGCATAATACTCCCCAGGTCCATACAAGCTGGCACAAATGTTTAGATTTCATTCTTGTTTTGGCCAAGTAATATTTCATTGCATAAATGTATCATAGCATTTTTATCCACTTATCTACTGATGGGCATTTGGGCTGCTTCCAAATCATGGCTATTGTAGATAACACTGCAATAAACATAGGATTACACACATTCTTTCAAATTAGAGTTTTGGGTTTCTTCAGATATATTCTCAGAAGTGGAATTACTGGGTCCACACTATACCAATTATTTATTTATTTATTTTTTATTTAAATCTTTATTGTTCAGATTATTACATTTGTTCCTCTTTTTCCCCCCCATAACTCCCCTCCTCCCAGTTCCCGCCCCAACCCCGCCCTCACTCCCCACCCACTGTCCTCATCCATAGGTGCACGATTTTTGTCCAATCTCTTCCTGCATCTCCCACACCCCTTTCCCCCCAAGAATAGTCAGTCCATTCCCTTTCTATGTCCCTGATTCTATTTTTCCTGGA
>NW_006288443.1:624460-634896 GCF_000327345.1 Myotis davidii
CCGCACCTCAGAATTTGACTTCAGCACTGCGCCTCCTCTGAGTGTCCGTATGCGTTACTCTTTCCTCCTAGTTGTAGGACTTCCACTCAGCCAGCATTCCTATGGTTCTGGATGATGTCCGTTCCGTCTTTTAGTTTCACTTTTGAAGTGGTTGTTCGAGGCAGCAAACTCCAGCGTTAACCTATGCTGCCATCTTGGTTCTCCTATATCAATTCTTAATTGTACTTCAAAGAATTAAAGATTTTAAAAATTGCTATGGATTATAATATACAGGTGTGTAATCCCATAAGCTAATGTACAATAATTTTTAAATGATCCACTATAGAAATTAGATCAGTAAGTTACCTGGATTCTGAAATATTTCTTTTGTTCTTCTTAAATTGTATTTTATTTTATTTTTATCATCACCATTAATCTCTCCATACCCTCTTCATCCTCTCCCCTCCACCCTCCACAATCACTACATGAAATATGTCTGTGAACTCCACTAGACTGACAGTTCTTCAAAGATAGTGGTCGTAGCTTAATCATCTTTGCATCTCTTGATCAGGAACAAAATAAATTCTCAAAGAATGTTGAATGAATAAATAAATCAGTGAGTGAATGGATGTTTAGTAGAAACACAGAATTGCAAACTTTATTTTGGCCCAGTCGCTATATCTCCATGATCTATTGAGAAGTTACATAACCGACCCTTTATATTCTAAGAGTACTTGTTTAAGGTGTTCAATTTTCCACATTTGCCAAAATCTCACTTCTCAGGGGTGATTTTGATTTCTGGCAGAGGAATGGCATTGACTCATATGTACATTTCCAGAAAGAATATTATGCCCAAGACTGTCCTAGTTATCACAGTAAATTTATTGTTAAAAGTCTCACCTTTGTACTGTAAAATGGCCTGAGAATTCAGTCAGATAGATAGGCACAGTATTTTGAGGTCTATCACTCCCTAGATACCTTTTCTGATAGCTTAATCAGAAAAGCTCAATTACAAGGGAGATAGAATTCTCTGCCCTGGAATATAATTGAGAAGGATATTAAAAAGAGAAAGAAGGAGGACAGAACAGGTAGAGAGAAAAGAGATGAGTTTGTTAGGAAGTGGGCGTTCTAAAGAAAGTTTCTTTCTCCAAAATCTTGACCATCTCAAGTGTTTCCCCTTCCAAATGTCCCCCAGGAAAAGTCCTCTGCTAAGCCACTACATTATAGTCATCGTGCCTCCTACATCTTCTGTAACCTGTGACAGTTCCGCAGTCTTTGCTTGTCTTTCATGACTTTGATATTCTTGCAGAGTCCTGGTCAGGTGTCTGTAGAATGCTTTCTCATGCTTAGATTGAGGTTGTGAATTTTATGGAAAAGTACCACAGAGGTGATGTCCCCTTCTCTTCTCATCATATGAAGGGACACATGATATCAATATGCCCAATTACTGGTTAGATTAACCTTGATCACTTGGTTAAGGTGATAACTCCCAGGTTTCTTCACTGAAATTTATTCTTCTTTTCCATCATCTATTATTAGAAGTGGGTTAATAGTGAGTTACTAAATTCATTTAAGAGAAGAGGAATTGAGTTATGGGAGGAAGAAGTACTGAAGAATTTATGGACATATGTTAAAGCAAACAAAGGAATTAAGTATTTTGGAGAAACTACTTTAAGAATATGCTAATGTTTTACCTTTTTAAGTTGTTTCTTATTGTCATACCTCTTTAGGTAATGTACCCTTTTTCCCTCTGCTTGACTTCACAATTTTCCTGTGTGTTTTGTTATTGTTTTGTTGGTTATTTTGTTTTTTGTTTTTAGCAATTTAAATATAACATGCTGCCTGACCAGTGTAGCTCAGTGGTTGAGCATCAACCTGTGAACCAGGAGGTCAGGGGTTCGATTCCTGGTCAGGGCACATGCCTGGGTTGTGGGCTCAATCTCCAATGGGATACATTCAAGAGGCAGCCAATCAATGATTCTCCTTCATCATTGATGTTTCTCTCTCTCTTTCCTCTCCCTTCTTCTCTGAAATCAGTTAAAAATATCCTATCTAATAATAGACAAACATGGTAATTGACCGTACCTTAGCTACAAACTCCTATTGGCTAATCAGCACGATATGCAAATTAGCCACAACAAAGATGGTGGCTAATTTGCATACTGCAGGCAGGGTGGCACAGCGCCATCCTGCCTTCCCTGCCACCATCCAGCCCTGCTATCTGCAACCTGGGGCGGAGAGCGACCATGTGCGACCTGACCTGGGGTGGCTGGGCGGGGCAGCAACGATCAGCAGGCCCGCCCGAGGACTCCCGTGTGCGACCTGACCCGGGGCAGCGCTCCAACCCCCAGATCGGCCCTGCCATGTGTGCAACCCGGGGAGGCGGGGCAGGCACCGAGGGATCTGCCATCCAGGGAGAGGGCCTAAGCCAGCAGGTGGTTATCTCCCGAGGGGTCCCAGACTGTGAGAGAGCACAAGTGGGGATGAGGGACACCTCCCCCAACCCTCCCTCCCCTGCCAGTGCACAAATTTTTGTGCACTGGGCCTCTAGTTTTTAATAAGTAAGTAAGTAAGTAAGTAAATAAATAAATAAATAAAACATGCTTAGGTGTGGTTTTATTTTTGCTTTTGTTTTGTTTGCTTGTTTGATTTTTGGTCTATACTCTGCATGGTGTTTTCTGTGCTTTGTGGATCAGTTTGGTATTTCTCATTAAGTTTGATAATTTCTTAGCCGTTATGTCTTCAGATATTTCTTCTGTACCATTCCATTGTTTCTGTCTCCACACAATTCCTATTAAGCATGTGTTAGACTGCTTGACATTGTCTCACGGCTCTTGAGTTCTCTATTCTGTTTTTCCCCCCCCCCCCACTTTTCTATTTGTGTCTCAGTTTGGCTGTGTTGAGTCTACTGGTTAGTCCTTTGAAGTTACAGTGGGGCCTTGACTTACGAGTTTAATTCATTCCATGACGGAGCTCGTAACTCAAATTGCTCATATGTCAAATCAAAAGTGACCGAGTGAGGCACGTGATGCTGGGCTGATGTGGCTTCACTGTGACGTTTGTTGCGCCAACTAGGGGTGGGGTATCTGAAGCTGGCTTGTAACCCGAATTTTAGCTCGCAACTCAAAGCAAAAAATGGGCCTAGAGACAGCTCGTATCTTGAAAAACTCGTTAGTTGGGACACTCATAAGTCAAGGCCCCACTGTATTCTTCATTTCTGCACTGCATTTTAAGTTCATGGCTATCATTCCCATCTAATTCTTTCTTAGTTTCCATCTCTGCTGAAATTCCTTGTCTAAACTTGTATGTTGTCTACTTTTCCATCAGAGCCTTTAACATACTAAAAACGTTTGTTAAAATTTGGTTCTGATAATTTCTTTGTATTTCCAGAATGCTGTTTTTTCCCCTTGCCTTTACAAATAACTCCCAATCTTTTGTTGATAACAAGACTTCTTGTATAGGAAGGTAGATACTGAGGTAAATATTATTCATGCTGGAATATTGGCACACCTTTCCTTCTGGTAGGTTTGTGTTAGCCTGGTCAGGACATGGGCTACATGTGAGTTCTGTTGTAACAGTACTGCAGTTAACCCCTGCGCTGGCAGGTTTTGAATTCCTCCAGTGGTTCCTCTAGTGTTGAGGGTGTGGGCAACGGTTGTTTTCCTTATGCCTAGTCCCACCTTGGTCATCCCTTTGCACTGTGCCCAAGAGATAGTCTGTTCTACATTCCCAGCCACATTCAGTGCTATTTGTACTTGGCTCTTGTTAACCTGGTGGTAGGTGGTGGGAGAAGCAGCTGTTCTCTGATTTTCTGATTAAGCTTCAAGCTTAGCCAGGTGCTGTGTCCCTGGTTTTCTGGAGCCTTCTCATATGCTTCTGCCCCTCTCTGAGGGGTAGTGCTTGCTTTTGTTCTCTCTGTCAACTTACAGCTGCAATAGGTTTTCACCAGTGCCCCAAGGTGACAGTGTTTACTGCTCTTCCGCTTAATCCACCTGCAGATTAAGGTGTTTGTTTTGTAGGTTTTAGCAGCAGCTACTGTTTATTCTCATAACAAGCACCTAAGAGAAGCTTTCTCGGGATTCTCCCTGGCTTCTCTGTGAGTGCCTGGAAGGGTTCATGGAGTCAAAGCCTGCAAAAAGGTGTGAAGAACCCCATCGCTGAGATCCTAGGGGTTTTGCACTCTCATGCTAGTTCACCCCCATCCTCTAGCAATTTGTTAAAAATGAATGTCGCTGCATCTTCTTTCCAGCTAAGACAGTGTCTAGTCTAGTACTGTCTGCCTCAGCTAAGCAAATAGTGGGTCTCATTTCTCGTCAAAGACATCTGTCTCCCCAGATGGCAGGTTACTTAGTGCCCCTGCAACCTCAGTTCTTTAATGGATTCAAGAAAATTAAAATTTGCCGTTTTTACAGTCTTTACTACAAGGTTGGAGCAACAACACTCTTCCTCTCTCTTTGTATCTCTGAGCTAAAAACACTTAGCTCAATTTTAGTCATCATCTGTGCCACTTTCTTGTCTGTAGTCCCCACTACCATTTTTGTCAGAATTCATTGTGGATGAGCATCAATTGAGAAGCATGTTAATGATACATATTTCTGTATCTTACCTCCAGAAACTGAGTCACTAGTCTGAGGTGGACAAAAGGAAGCATGCTAAACAGTTCCCCAGGTGTCCCTGTGCTAAAAGGGACTTTGAAAGGCAGTATCCTCTCAAAAGTAATCCTCACGGTAGTTTCTCATCTTTGTATTTCTCACTGTGTCTATGCTTATGCTTTATATATGTTAGCCTCTCAATAAATCTGCAAACTATACATTGAATTTGAACTTGTTAGATAGGACCATCCCTTGAAATACCCTACCCTTTTCCCACATTTATGAAACCTATTCATTATTCAAGGTTCAGCTAAGGTTCCAAAGCTTCTCAGAGTACATGGCAGGAGAGGACTTTTGGGGTAGTGAGTCAAGAAACCTGTTTTTAGCTTGTAGTTTTGTCAGAAACTAGTTGTGTAATTTGACTATGGCACTTAAACTTTCTGCAATTCACTTCGGCTTTTATTAACAAAATATAAGAATGGAATAGACTCAGATCATAAATATGAGCAATCATAAAAATCACTTGGGGAGGTGCTTATTTTTACTCATAATGTTTGTATATACACACATGCATCATACAACATGCATGTATAAACACACATGTATAAACATGTATGCACATGCATAAAATATCTATATTGTATTTATTACATATATAACATATATATGAATTACAGATCCCAGTGCCTTCATCCCTGAAGATGTTGAATCAGTAATCTCTTTTAAAGAAATATATACTTTTATTGATTTCAGAGAGGAAGGGAGAGGGAGTAAGAGAGAGAAACATTAATGATGAGAGGGTATCATTCATTGATCGGCTGCCTCCTGCATGCCCCACACCAGGGATTGAGCCCATAACCCAGGCGTATGCTCTGACTGGGAATTGAACCATGACCTCCTGGTTCATAGATTGACTCTCAACCACCGATCCTCGCTGACCAGGCAGAATCAGTAATCTTGAGGTATTTTATTTTTAAATTCTCTAGATGATTCCAATGACCAGTCTTTGGAATCCACTAGATTAAATACTTTCTAAATTGTCAAGTTCAAGAATTTATCTCCTTTTACTGAACTCTCACTAAAGGCCATGTTTCACCACAACATAGTACCTAAATATATAATTATAATAGATTTAAGATTCATTGGTATCCTCAATGTATTGCAATATATTTGATGATAGAAACTGAAGTCAGGGAGGAGAGGAAAATAGAGGTGGTTGGGGAGATATAGCTGTCTTGGTCTTAGCTTGGATAGAATATCTTGGTAGTGGGGTTTTAAATAATTGAATGGGTGACAAAGGAGAACTGGCTGAGAAGAAGGTGGCAGTAGTCAAGGTAACTAAGCAGTTGATGGACATCTGAGTTGGGAGTTTCCAAAATGTGGAGGAGGAAATGACACATGTGAATATGTGAGGGAAGAGTAGTGAGAAGAAGGGAGAAGTATGAGGGGAGGTAGCTGCTTTTCTAAGGGCCAATGACAGTTTTCAGACAGAGATAAATTGGTTCAAGTTTGATAATGAACAAGTAGGTTTAGCAAAAAGACTCCAGGAAGCTTTACTTTCTGGAGATCAAAAGAAGCTGAGTTTTTACATGGAGGGCAGCTGCCCTGGAGAGCAGCGGGGGTCTGCAGCCATCTTTGTGAAAATGAATCTCAGTCTTCGCAGCATTTAGACCCAGAGTCAGTTGAATCTCTGAGTTGCCTTGATTTGTGGTTCTGCCTGTTCTGTCTCAAAGCCTAGTTTTTTCTTTCCTTTCCTTTTCTTTTTTTAACAAATAAATTTGAATAGACCTAAAGTACACAACATGATGATTCAATATACATACGTGTTGTGAAATTATTTCCACAATCAAATTAATTAACCATCCAACACCTTGTATAGTCGTCTTTTTATTTTTTTGTTGAGAACATTTAAGAGCGATTCAAGTACACAGCACAGCGTTATTAACTATAGTCACCGTGCTGTCCATTAGATCCACAGAACTTAGTCATCTTATGACTGAACGTTTGTACCCTTTGATGAACCTCAAAGCCTACTTTTTCAGTTTCTGCTTTCTGCCGTCAGCACCTGCTGTTCTTCCAATGTATTTTAAGTTTGCCAAAACTTATCTTTGATGTTTGAACTCCTTGCAAATATAATGCAAACCCTTTTAGTAAATATGAATGAAAGGAGATAAGTAGATCCAGAATTCTCAAGAGGAGAATAATTTATCTCAAGTGGTACTTTATATAAAAGGCCAACAGAGATTTAAAAAAAAAAGGTTGGGAAGGCAAATGCAAGGGTAGGCAAAATTAGGTTAATGATAATAAATAATATAATAATTAATAAAGAAAGAAATAATAACACAAGATTAAACTCTGTGTTTCATGTACTCACAACTGTAAACCTACTTTTGCTAACCCCTGTATTAGAGACAGTAGGTCCTCCAGAAACTCCCTGCTGGAAATGTTAGTTCACTGTGGGGTCAAGTTCCTGCTTGACCCATCCTTCTATTGTCAGCTTCTGCGATAAAGTGCTGCAAATAGTATCTGAGCAGGTTCAATGAGCATTCGTTTACCTGTAGTCACATAGGTTATATAGATGAAGATGAAGCCAAGGTAGGTTGAACAAGGAGGAACAATCAATTCTCATAGGCACACAGGCTACAGAGGTTGTACAACAGGAAATACAGATTCAAGGTATGAGAGTAGGCACTATAAAGGGCAGGAACCCAGGTGCACAGATGATATAGATGTATTCAAGAGTCTAAGGCTTGCCTGGCCAGTGTGGCTCAGTGGTGGGGTGGCAACCCATAAACCAGGAGATCGCGGTTTGACTCCTGGTCAGGGCACATGCCCAGGTTGCGGACTCCCCGGTAGGGGGTGAATGGGAGGCAGTGGATCAATGATTCTCTTTCATCATTGATGTTTCTATCTCTCTCTTCCTCTCCCTTTCTCTCTCTAAAGTCAATAAAAACATTTTATTAAGAGTCTAAGGCAGAACACCTGGAAACCACATGATGAGCATCTTGGCAAAGGATGATGCTGGAGTGTCATTTTCCCAATTTGGATCCACACTTATCCACTTATTAGCTTGTAAACAATGCACGTTACATAGTCTCTCATCTCTGTGCCTCTGTTTCCTCGTGCATAAAACAAGGACATTGCAACACCTACCTTACAAATATTTACTGAGACTATAATGCGTTAATACAAATGCAGTGGTTGGAACAGTGATTGGTGCATAGTAAGTGTATGATAAATGTGAACTATTGAAAAAGCATTGATAGATGTGGTTAGGGTTCAACAGTAAGCTTCTCTTCATCACAGGTAGGAACAATGATGAGTACTTAGTCAAAATTGCCAGTGAGTGGGTGAGGATCAGGAATGGTCCTCCCCCAAATCCAAGCCTGAATTAGGGAACAAATAAATGTGACATAGTATACCCTGGAGGAAAACTTGCTCAGTCCGCGTGGAAGCAACCTAGGTATAATTCCCTTTTCCTTTCTACTTAAAAATAAAATCTACTCCACCATAATGGCAGGCAAATCCTTAAACTCTTTGTCCCCTCATCCATAAAATAGGCCATTCTCTGTGTGAAATGCAATTATCTATACAAACACATTCTGCTCAGTTATAGAAAGTTTTTATTATTCAGGACTCTTTCAGTTGCAAATGATAGAAACTCCACTCAAACTAGCTAAGAAGGTAAATGAAGTTAACTGGCTAATGAAACTGAACAGGATATTGGGTATTTCACAGGCCTGATGGACAAGCCGTAGGAACCTTTTGGAGTAAATACCATTCAAAGTGACTTGGATGGTTTTTTTCTCTCCACTAAGACAACTTTGTGGCACTCCTCCAGAAGGCACTGTTAACGTGGTATATCAGGGGAATGGTACCCCGTAAGGCACAAGATAGGGTAAGGGGTGAATGGCGCCCTTTGGAGATGTACCAAGCTCTCATTTCTGATTTTGCTTCACTTTGCACCTTACTCTTGCATACAAGTAGGTTTCCTGAAGGTGGTAAATATGGCCACAGGCATGGTTCCTAGCTTGTATCCTTCCAACACTGCAACAGAAAGAAAAGAGAATCCTCCCTTTTAGTCTATGTACAATGTACCCAAGAAGAAACTGACCTGAACTGGGTTTTATGCATGTGTGTGCCTAGCCCTGATTCATTGTGGCCTGGAGATGGGGTCCTCTGACTGTAGCCACCTGGGTCATGAGCTCACCCTTGCTAGTATACATGGAGGTGGGGGAAACATTTGGGACTGAAAGCCCGAAGAAGGGAAATATGAAAGACAAGCTAGAGTTATGGTAGACCATCACAAACAAATGCATTATTATCTTCTGATGTTTGACATTATTCTCCACCCTTTCCCCTGCATTAATGTGAAGAGTGTGCTGTGCAGCAGTAGTAGTTATATGCCTATGTGATATATATTAAGCGAAGGTTTTCCTACTGGGAAACAGACTTTTTGCTGAATTAAGATATTTCACAGCAGCTGTACTCCATTACCCTTTGGAGCTCTCTAATACTGCCACGAATGAGAAATTACTTTTCCATATACTACCTTTGTGTGGACATGCTTTTTAACAATCCTGAATAGAGTTGGTAACTATCTGTGTTACTAAAAGAGAAAGAGGTGAAAGTAGGAATTCAATGGGCATTCATGTACTTAGTAAGTCTCTTGAGTGTGCTCACAAAAAACCAAGAAGTCAGTGTGGCTTTGGGAAGAAAGTCTGTGTTTATCAGATGTTCTTGCCAAGGCACATAAACAAATTGTACTGGGACTATGGAAATGCTATGTGAAAATGTTCCTGGAAATTTAAACAGGAGTATTATTCAGTGAGCCAAGGACCTGGACTGGGAATTGATAACCCTGTGAGGGCCACTAGAAAGATTAGATAAGTATAGATGAATAATAACATATATAAAACTGAAGGTGAACAGGTAGTCAATTCAAATTTATATAACAATAAAGAGTGCTTTCTCTCCCCCTCCCCCAAATATCTTTACTCATCATTTCTAAGTTTCTGTCTATTTTGAAGACTATACTTTCTAGTCTATGTACAACCTTATTGATAGGATTGTAGCCTTTGATTTTCTTTACACCCAGAATTTTCACTGCTATTATAATCCCTGCCTAATAGATAAAGAAACAGTGGCACAGAGAAGTTAAGTAACTTGAGCACTTGCAGAGTTCGTTAGTGGCAGAGCCAGGATATGGATCCAGACAGGATGGCTCCAGCGTACATGCTCTTAACGATTTCACCTTGCCAAGTCATCACTACATTCTAGATTTTAGTACCTGAATTGAAATCTGGTGCTTGGTCAAATTCCCTCTTGCAGGAGAGTTTGTGTGATCAGATAAGATGATTCTACTCATCCAATTGTTATTTTTTTTACAAACTTGTAGAGAATTTTTATGACTTTATCTGAGCCACACAACATACACCAGGGAGCAAGATCTCAAATGCTCCCTATCCAATTGTTAAGTGTAGCAACAACATGATAACTTTTTTGAACATAGATGTGTTCCAAATTTAGGGCTAATCTGAGTGCGAGGACTGCCTTGCTAGATGTGTGAATACGGGCATACTCAAATTCTTCACTTGCAGTAAAAGGAACATATTCCCTGCTTGACCCACCTTGGAAACAATTGGGAAAGAAAGAGATGACAGGAAGTGTGAGTTGAGGAAGCATTAAGAAAATTGGCACCATGAAAATGAAGTGAATTGAAACCAACACCAGCTTCTCACGATCTTTTGTCATCTCATTTCCCTGTTTTTTCCTGTCTAATTTAGATCATAAACTCTCCAGTCAGAAACTGTCACCTCTTTGTACAGGGTACTGAGACTGGTGTCACTGTTTAATAAAAACAGA
>NW_006288443.1:635505-636184 GCF_000327345.1 Myotis davidii
GTACTCTGAGTGCGAGGACTGCCTTGCTAAAGTCATCACTACATTCTAGATTTTAGTACCTGAATTGAAATCTGGTGCTTGGTCAAATTCCCTCTTGCAGGAGAGTTTGTGTGATCAGATAAGATGATTCTACTCATCCAATTGTTATTTTTTTTAAGAAAATTGGCACCATGAAAATGAAGTGAATTGAAACCAACACCAGCTTCTCACGATCTTTTGTCATCTCAATTCCCTGGTTTGTCCTGTCTAATTTAGATCGTAAACTCTCCAGTCAGAAACTGTCACCTCTTTGTACAGGGTACTGAGACTGGTGTCACTGTTTAATAAAAACAGAAGACGCAGCAGCAAAGATTTGAAATTAAATGCACAGACCTAAGGTGAAACTTATATTGAGTTCCAACTTCAGTTCATTATGGCAAAGTTAAGATAAGGGCATGGATTTATTTTCCTTGATTTCCTAAGACTAGTGTAATGTAGCAATTAAGAGAACGTGGCCTGGAGTCAGATTTCCTGAGTAAAAATTCTGTCTTGGCTTCTTAACAATTATATAATGTTTTGAACATGATATATTTTATAGATTACTAGAAATAGCATTTAACATGTTCACATCTCAGAAATTGAGATGACTCATATAATGAACTAGAGGCTCTGTGCTCAAAATTCATGCACTGGGGGGTGG
>NW_006288443.1:636472-641956 GCF_000327345.1 Myotis davidii
GTTATGAAGTAGCAACAAAAATAATTTTATGGTTGGGGGTCACCACAACATGAGGAACTGTATTAAAGGGTTACGGCATTAGGAAGGTTGAGAACCACTGCTTTAGATGTTCGTTTTCTTCCTCATTGGAATTCTATGTTATTTTTATTGCTATAACTTCTCTTTTTTTTAAAGAGTCTCTTGTTCTTGTTAAACTATATTTTCTTCTAGTTTGCAGCCATAGGACCATAATGGCTTCACCTCTAACTTTATTTTTTAAAATATGTTTTCATTTGTTTGAGAGAGGGAGAGGAAGAAAGAAAGAGAAACATTGAGCCCACAATCTGGGCATGTGCCCTGACAGGGAACCTAACCAGCAGCCTATTGGTATACAGTACAGACATCCAGGCCCAGGCCTCAGGCTTTTTACTTTGTTGTTAATGCCCATAGGAGTAAAAAGGTCCTTCACAGGTGGTTTCTTATGCTAATGAGCTCATAGTTTCTGAAAGAGGCTGAAGATTTTTATTTGGGGTTTTCATAGGACAGTGGCACCTTATAGAACCCATACTCCTAGAAGACTGGCCTTTCAACAATAAGAACAGAACAGCTGTCCTGAATGGCCACTTAAAACAGGCCCCAGCACTCTTCTAAGAGCTTCAGCTGGTGACCTGGCTTGATCAACAACCCCAGGAGGTCGGCACTACTATTCCCAGCTGCCAGAAGCCGGTCCACCCTTGCTGCTTGACACAGTCGCTGCAGGGAAGAAACATCTGCACAGCTTATGTTTCAAGGGACCTGGCGTATATGGCATATGTTTACTCCCCCCCTTAGCGCTATGTATTTTAAACAGGACCACCTCCCCGAGAAAGGTTGTTTCCCCAGGTGAGAATTTTCCCCCTGGAGTTAGGGATTAACAGGACTAAGGAAGAGAATAAATCAGGGAGCCCCCCCGCCCCCAGTGTTACAGAAATACCATGTACTACTTATGAAGAACTTGGACTAAGACTGTTGGCAATAAATTTGGGACTTGCTTGGCCCACATCCTCAGGGGTCTGCCCACCAGGGAAAGCACCAAAGCCTATACCCCTGGAGACCCACTGACACAGAGCAGTCCCAGGGAAGGCAAGAAGCAGGGCTGGGAGGAGATAACCTTAACAAACGCCCTAACCTTTGGAATAGAATGGATAGGATTAAACTATCAACAGAACTAGATTAACAAACGCCCTAACCTTTGGAATAGAATGGATAGGATTAAAATCAACTGGTATAAATACAGATGTAACAGGCTAGAGAACCTCACTATGCTGATCAACTGAACGCTGCCTCCGTGTCATTCCTTCTTTGCCGACTCCGTCCACACCTTTGGGAACCCCTGGACCTGCTGGGGCTGGACCCCAACACCCAGCTTTCAGATGAGAAAACAAAGGTGCAGAGTGGTTAAGTGATTTTCCCAAGTGCAGGGCAGAGCTGGGAGGCACACAGAGTTGGGGCTGCTGGGGAACAGACGTGCATACAGATGACACAGGGATTCCTGGTGTGAGTGACAACTGAGGCAGGACAGGACAGTGCTGGGAAGAGAGGGAAGGTAGTGGGTATTGCCCGAGAGACCCAGGGAGCACATGCTGGGACCCGGCTGGACTCCTGACCCTCAGGGGTTTCACATTGCAGAAGTGTCTTGCCTGGGAATCCAGAATCTGAGTTCTCCCAGGGGCCCCAGGACACGGAGCAGGCAATTTCCACACCTGCCTACATTGCTAGAAACACTGGGGTTCAGAAGCCCGGGGAGGGCAAGGGGCAGATAATCACAGTGACAACAGTGAGTGCTTAGTACCTGTCAAGCACCGGGCTGAGAGCCTTGCGTGGAAAATCTTACGCACACCCAGTGACATTCCATTGAGGCTGGTACTGTTATCATACCCATTTTATAGATGAAGAAACCGAGGTTCAGAGAGGTTACACAGGTCTAACTGGTAGAGTCTGTGTGACTCCAAAGTCACCATGTCCCTCTGCTACCCCCAACCCTTCGGTGGGTGCCGTTGCTAAGTCCAGCTTTCCTCTCCCTCTTGCTCTTGGACACCCGCTGATCAGCAGGGCTGAGCAGAGGAGGAGAGACAGGGCTCCCAGGGACCCAACAGGGGACCTGGCCACTATTTCTCTATAACCCAGCGACAAAGAATCAATAAGGAAAAAGACTTGCCATTTTCAGGCTGTTCTATGGTCTCTTCTTCCCGCGAATAGAAACTGGTATGCCATAGGTGATCAGAGCCTGTGGGCTAGGGGGAGGGTTCAAAAGGTCAGCCATTACCCCACAACCCCTGTTGGCCTTGCCCTTGGCGCTGGTCGACCTCTGTGTGTGGGGTGATGGGGGCGGGGCCTTGGCCTGGTGTTGCATGCCCAGGCCATCCGAGATTGGAGCCTGAAAGCCAGGGGGAGGGACCTAGAGGTCCGCCATTCCCACTCGCTTGCCGACCCGCCCCAACTGAGGGTCGCTGTCTGTGTGTGGGGGGACTGGCAGGGGGGGGGGGGGGGGGGGGGGGGCCTTGGCCTGGCATGGCCCTCATCCCCTGCCACCCATCCCTGGTTCCCCATTTGCCATTGGGAGATGGGAGCTTCCGGCTAGGGAAGGGACTGAGAGGTGGATTGGTGGTTCTCACCACCAAGCCCAGTGACCTGGGGCCGACAGATCGCTCCTGCTGCCACACCCCAGCTGCCGGGGGCCCACTATTCCGGTTGTCTGAAGGGTCATGATGGCCCTAGGGCCCAGGCTGTTATTAGTATAGATGGCACTTTATGATCGCCATTGATTGTGTGGCAGCTGAGAAATAGCTAGTGTTCCCTGAGCGTGGGCAGGGGTGCATGCACACACTCACATCTATATAAGCACACACACTCTGGGCCATTGCTGTTCCCAATGTCATCACTTTACTTGAGTTGTGGGCACATGCTGAGTGCCCACATGCTGAGTTAATTTGCCATCTAAATTGTCTTCAGAAAGATTACACAATGCATTTGACTTTAAGACAAAAAGTTATTGCATACACAGAAACAGAACCGTGGGCCTTATTTGTAAAGGAAATATTCATCATTAGAGGAATGATCATCATGCCAAGATTTTTATTTTTATTTTTTTGCAAAGAAATATGTGCCTTAAGATATCCAAGAAAGGAAGATATCCACAGGTAGCTAAAACTGTGTTCATTTTGCCACTAAGGTCAGCCAAAGGATTGCTTATCACACACGAAATCATGCAACTGAAAGCCGGAGAAATTCTGAATCCCTTGCAATAAAGTTGTCCCTTGGTATTTGCAAGCGCTGGGTTGTAGGACACCTGTGGATATCAAGTCCCTTATGTAAAATGATGTAGAACAATTCATATAGCCAACCCATGGCATCCTTGGATTCCCAACCACAGATGGAAAACTGTTTTCAAAATTCTCAGATACAGAGAGCCGATTGTATTGAAAAAAAAAAAGCAATCAGAGGCTACTATTATACAAAAGTGCTTTCAACAAGTATACATACTAATTGGAAGTGGCAAGAAAACATTACATCATCATTTCTTTGGCAGCATTTTGTTTTCACATCCTACATAATACAGAGCTAATATGCTAATTCGACCGAACATCTGAACGACCTTTTACATCCTTTTGGATGACTTTTCGGATGAAGCTGGGGCTATGAGGGCAGGCCGAGGCTGTGAGGGCCAAGCCCCTTGCACGAATTTCATGCATTGGACTTCTAGCTTGTATATATTTTAAAAATCATAGTGTGCTGACGGCTTCTTTCAGATGTTGAAATATAGATTCTACCTCAGAGGCTGTGTGAGGATTACATGAAATGACATAGGTAAAGGGTGATTGCTGTGCTGGACACATGGTAAGTGTGCAATACATGTTGGCCATTATTATTATCATCATCCAATTACAAACGTCTTTCAATTTCATATCAGCTCTCTAATAAATTAATGGGATTGGAATGGGGTGCATTCCATTTGGGGGGAAAGTTTAGTAAGCAATGTTAGGGATTAAGGTGGGGGGTCTTGTAAGTGAAAGGGATGAGTAAGGAGGAAGGCTCTGCACAGCAGCCCCTGGGGTGACTTTTCCTGTCTTTGACTAGAAGGTACTCTGGTGCTTTCTTAAGAAATTGCTACCCAGAAACACGACAGACACAGCTTCAGCTGTGTTTCCGCAGCCATGAAAACTGGTGACATTTCTTTGTATCACCTTGGCGGTTTATTTAAGAAGCATAGCGCTAATGTCAGTACACCTCATCACAAAAAGAGATGCAAGGCTTTAGAATTTGTGATTTTAACGCCTATTTGGAGCTGCAGTATATGTTAAGGACTTTATTGAGAAGTTCTCAGGGAAGCACCTGTGGGCCTCAAGCACCGTGAACTTACACAATGTTCAAGTACACAGGGCATTCAACCGCTGCATTTTACTTTTTCATACAACTCAAGTTGTCGCATTCCTCAAAACATAAAGGAAGACTTTCTAAAGTCATGAGTGACACTAATTGGGCTGTGACTTTTTTTTCGGGATTCATTTCTTGGTTGGAAAATCAATATTTTGAGATACTTTCCCAAAGTCTCTCTTAGTTTCTACTGTTTGTGTTAAAAGTTAGTTCTTATTTCTTTTAACAAATTAACTTCTGAAGTCTGAATATCTACTTGAATATATTTGACTTTTATTAATCAAGATAACTAAATACAAAAAAAATGGATTAAGCACATATCATAAACCACTCTTCTTCACACACAAATGTTTTACAGTTACTATTCGTGGAAAACAAGCAGAGATTGGGTATATTTGATCTTTACCACTTATATTATTACAAGAGTACAAAGATGCTAACACATGGCATTTGAGGTCTCAGGAGTGAAAAATCTTTCTTATGACCAGAGGAATTATGAAAATTTCAGTATAAAAATAATTCTGGGCTTGTTTATTTGGCCAAATTATTCTATCGTGTTTTCGTATGATAATTTTGATTGATGCAATCCAGTTTGTTTGTCCTTTCTTTTCCCATGAAAACTATCTGTGGTTTTTTTATTCTTTTATTTAATGTTATTTAATATTAGAGGCCCAGTGCACAAAAATTTGTACACTC
This sequence comes from Myotis davidii, assembly GCF_000327345.1. NCBI lineage: Eukaryota > Metazoa > Chordata > Mammalia > Chiroptera > Vespertilionidae > Myotis > Myotis davidii. The sequence continues at coordinate 641,561 of NW_006288443.1, forward strand.
AGGGTGGGGGGTGGGGGGTCCCTCAGCCCGGCCTGTGCCCTCTCGCAGTCTGGGACCCCTCGAGAGATAACGACCTGCTGGCTTAGGCCTGCTCCTGGGTGCAATCCCTAGGTCCAGCCCCTGGTCGGGCTCAGAGCAGGGCCAATTGGGGAGTTGGGTCGCTGCCCCCTGTCATGCACAGAGCAGGGCGGATTGGGAAATTTCTATGCCACCCTCATTCACGCTCAGGGTAAGGCCGATTGGGGGGTTGGGGCACTGCCCCCTGTCACACTCAAGGCAGGGTCGATGGGGAGGTTGCAGCGACACCCCCTGTCACACACAGAGCAGGGCGGATCAGGGGTTTGGGGCGCCATCCTCTATCACCCACAGACCAGGGCCGATCAGGGGTTTGGGGTG
>NW_006288443.1:642754-672365 GCF_000327345.1 Myotis davidii
TTCCTCCGTCACTGAAGCAAGCAAGCCTCATGTTAGTTTCAAGCTGCCTGGCTGCCGGCCGCCATCTTGGCTGGCAGTTAATTTGCATATCGCCCTGATTAACCAATGGGAAGGGTAGTGGTCATACGCCAATTACCATGTTTCTCTTTTATTAGATAGGACAAGTTCCTTGAGGGCAGAGTCCATGACTATGCGTCTAAGTGGTCTTTTTGTTTCTTGTCTGAAAACTATCTAGATGTGTTTTGGCTGTTGGGTACCATAATAACTGTCACAAGAGCATTGCTCTGGTAATTGGGCTACTGGGCATGATACAGTACCTCTGGACAAGTAGATGTGTGGAAGTGTGTCATTGTAAGTTAACTTGATGTCCACTTACTAATATTCTTTTCAAAATGTATTTATTGAGAGGGAAGGGAGAGAGAAACATCTATTTGTTGTTCCACTTATTTATGCATTCGTTTGTTGGTTCTTGTATGTGCCCTGACTTGGGATAGAACCTTCAACCATAGCATATGAGGATGATGATCTAACGAACTGAGCTACCCAGCCTGGACCTTAATATTCTTAACAAAATGGAGATGGGAGAAAAATGTGCTCTGGGACTTCTTTGTTAACTTAAATCTGCCCCCTCATTGTCCAAGTAAGCAAGTAAGGAATGTCTTTTTTAATATAAACTATTCAAGAAGATTCTTCCACTTTTCACTTTTGTCTTGTTTTCTCCAAAGGGTCAGATAGCTAACAGAGGAATGGACATGACCACTGGATATGGCTCAGATCTTCAAATTTATACTGAGGGTCTATCGAGATGATAAGATTTATATATATATTTGTTTCCTAATTTCTCTAAATTTTGTTAAAGCAAAAAAATGGTTGGTACAAAACTAAGCAGTGATGGTAGAACTTTCTGCAAAATGTTTCCTTTAACCATTATCTATTGGGTTTGAAGTACAAATGACAGAATTGAAGGGAATTTCAAGAAAACAGCAATTCAAGTGTTTTATTGTTTCATTGATAGTCTATTTTCAGAAATCCCTTTTTAGCTCTGGGAATGTAAAACAATTACCTTTCAAACCACTGAAGTGCAACCTGAATATAGTTATCACCTCATCTGGCTTCCAAGGTATAAATTAATTTTGTCTACAGGCCATCAGGAACATTTAATATTCTTTACTTGTTAATCATCAATATTCTAAAAATTTTACTAAATGTAATAGAAGATGCAATCTAATAAAAATTCTTGAATGCAATTAGAAAATAGGGCATTATCTATCATTTTTACTAGAGGCCCAGTGGCTTCCTCAGCCTGGCCTGCGGGATTGGGCCAGAACCAGCTCTCTGACATCCCCTGAGGGGTCCTGGATTGCCAGAGGGTGCAGGCCAGGACAAGGGATCCCACCAGTGCATGATTGGGGCCAGGGAGGGATCGGGAGGTAGCCGCGGTGACCCAGGGGCAGGCGCACACGGCGGCTGGCTACACGCTGCCCTTTCCTGCTGTGGGATTGCCGTGGTGACCCAGCAGCAGGCACACATGGGGATTTCTCCAGTCACTGATCCTGGTCAGGAAGGGCCAGGGAAGAGGCAGGCGCCGGCAACCACCTCTTCCCTGCCCCCTCTGGCTTCTCCCATCACCGGGGTGGGAGGCGGGCAAAGGCAGCCCCGGTTCTTCCATCCAGGGCTGGGGGGCAGGCTTCCTCCCGTCTCTTGCCTGCCGCCTGGGTTTCTGATCACCATCCTTCCACTTTCGCCTCCCATCATTGTGCCTATGTATGCAAATTAACTGCCATCTTTGTTGGTGGTTAATCACCATTTTTCTTGGCAGTTAATTTGCATATTGCCCTGATTAGCCAATGGGAAGTGTAGCAAAGGTACGGTCAATTACCCTTTTTGTCCTTTATTAGATAGGAGGATTTGCATTGCGGTTTTGACACCCTCTCCCCTCTCCCCCAGGTTTTTCTGCATGGATTATGACTAAGGACATATGCTAATAAATAAATTTATGTAACCTTTTTTATTTTGATTTATTCATTTTTTATTTTATTTTAAAACCTGTATGGTTTTATGAACTGGTGTCTCCCCAATAATTTCAATGAGAGAAAGAGAGAGAGAGAGAGAGAGAGAGAGAGAGAGAGAGAGAGGGAGAAGATGAGACGATCTGATCTGTGATTACTGCCTCATTTAGGTTTCAGCACCCAGGTGCAAAAATGTTTTTGTGCCCTAACTGGTTTAGCTCAGTGGATGGAGCACTGGCCTGCGGACTGGGCAGGGTGCGGGGATGTCCCATGTTCAATTCCGGTCAAGGGCATATACCTTGGTTGTGAGCACATCCCCAGTAGGAGGTGTGCAGGAGGCAGCTGATCGATGTTTCTCTCTCATGGATGTTTCTAACTCTCTATCCCTCTTCCTTACTCTCTGCAAAAAAAATCAACAAAATATTTAATAAGATGTTTTTGTTATGTCCTCTGGGAAGGGAGAGAGGGAGAGAGGGAGAGTGGGAGAGAGGGAAAGAACCAGCAGGCCCTGTCCAGAGGAACAACACATGAAGCCTAGTTAGTACGTCTTGGGCCTTCGGGATGTGTGTTGGGGGGCGGTGGTAGTGGTGGTGTGTGACTCCTGGGAAGTCTTTCACTTTTGAATGGCCTGGCCCACCCCGTGTTTGTTCCGGCCATCCTCCGAAAAAGATTTTCCTAGCCCCCCGCCCCTATGTAACCCTTTTTTTGTCAATCATCCCTGAATGAAGATGAGTCTCCATCCAGAAAAATCCCTTTTTTAAATCATATAACTCAGGAGTTCAGGGCCATTGTCTCTCTCAATGGGCACCCTCCTCACTTGGAGGGCACTTCAGTAAATCCCACTTTGCTTTCCTTTCCTTTTCATTCACCTTAAAATCTTCTCTGTGTTGAGGAGAAGAACCGAAGTTCCAGCCAGTAACCCAAATTTGTAACAATATATTGAGAGACAAAAGTTTTTTTTTAATGATATGTGGTAACCCCTCACTGAGTTCTAGCTATTTTTGAGGCAACAGTTACTATGTGGCAGGAGCTAAGCTATATATACATCATCTAAATTGTTTCTCAAGCCCATCCCTGTGTGACTCAGTGGAGGTCACCCGTTCAATTTCTGGTCAGGGCACATGGCTAGGTTGTGGGCTCAATCCCCAGTAGGGGGCATACAGAAGGCAGCCGATCAATGATTCTCTCTCATCATTGACGTTTCTATCTCTCTCTCCCTCTCCTTCCTCTCTGAAATCAATGAAAATATATTTTAAAATAAGTAAATTGTTTCTCACAATAGCTCATGATATTGTTATCACTCTCCCCATTTTACAGATGGAAAATCTGTAAATTCTGAGCTGTGCTTTCAATGTCGTCTTGCCATTGCCTCCTTGGCTGCCAGCAGAGTCCCTGCTTCGGTGCTGGGCAGATGCTCCCCTGCAGAACCACGTGGGGAGCAGATTGATTCTGGTGGAGTTTCCAGCTTTGATTGCTATCTTGCCACAAGCTGTGGGTTTTCCCCGGGAGCTAACTCACACAGTGGTTTCACAATACACAGCTGAATGCAGAGACTGTGTTGAACCATTTTTTCCCTCCTTGTCATGTAAGGTCAGGATTGGGTATAGCATGTTGACATATATATTGTTCACAGCCTTTTTCTGTTCACTAAACTTTCCAATTAGTGTCCACTTCAATGGATGCCTGGAAGATTTTCTTACAAGTCATGTGTCGTGTTGAATTGTGGTAATTATGAAGGCTACAGTGACAGGAAAGACCTACAATATATTCTTGTTCTTCCCCTCGCCTCATGTTGCTTAGCAAAAGCTGGCTGTGAAAAATAACGCTTAGGTTAAGAATTCCCTGATAGAAAAGCACATGCGCCTTTTTTCCCCTTGTGCCATTTTATTGTTAAAAGTACTTCTAATTTAAATGTTCCATTTCCTTGAGTTTTGTTTGTAAAAGATTACAGTGGTGCTGGGTGCCCTCGGGGTAATGTGTATTGATTAGCAAATGTCTCCGGTGCGTTTCTGCTCCTTCTACTTAAGTATAGAACAAAATAGTGTGGGTTTTCTATCTTCCATTCCAAATGTCATTTGCTGTGAGCTATTTTTTTGTACTCAGTTGTTTTCTTTTCCTTTTGTTGATCTTGTTTTGCATACATTTCCGCTTTTTACCAAATTAGTTATAATACGAGATTATGCTGTGTTCTGAGGGTGAATTTGCACACGAAGACTGATATTTTATTTTGTGACAGGAAGATTAGGCTACTTCTTCTCCTTCAAAAACAGAAATGCTCCAGTCGATGAATAATTTAAGTCCTTGAATTCTGAAGAATGCATTTGAGCATTTCAGGGTGCAGCATCTTTATTTTATGTTTCCTTCCCTGAGGTAGGAGAGGTACCAGGTATTATAATGTGAACTCTATCAGTCGTCCCTTCCCTTCCTGGGGCTGCCTGGTGATGAGAGTCTTACCTCTAAGAGGATTTGATTCATGGACAGGAAGAGAATTCAAGGAAGGCCGCTGTCACCCTCACTCAATCGTCATCGTCAGTCTAGGAACACAGGCTTGCGGCATCTCTCATGCTAAGCCAAGATGGTGGGTTTTTCTGTGAGAACACAACTATCTCTGAAGTCTTTCCAAGGAGCTCCAGTTTTTGATCAAGGGGTTGAAAGAGGTTCTCTGTCTAGTTCCCTCCCAGCTTTAGCAACAGCTCAGGGGTAGAAGGGAGTGTTTCTAACTGTATTTTGGTTCTGGTCTCTGGCTCAATTTTTTTTTCCAGATCTATTGTGGCATTTATGGCTAGCTCAATACAAAATAGTGTGTGGGCCCTAACTGGTTTGCTTAGTAGTTAGAGTCTCAGCCCCCACACCAAAGGGTCTTGGGTTCAATTCCTGGTTGTGGACCAAAGGGGCCACATGCTGACCTGACAAGCTCAGGGGTGGCCTGCATGGCAGTCTTGCAAACTCAGAGACCTAAAGTAACCACAAATGATGGTCTGAAATTAAATTTTAAAAGCAGTTATGGTGGGCAGTTACGTCCTAGGCCAATATCTTCACTGACAAGGTCAACCTTTACCTTAACTGAGCCTATCTGTCTTTTTGCATCTATGATAACATACCCTTCAAGTGTCTGGGTAATTTGTAACTTCCCTGTTTCAGGAGCCCCTGGGACACAACCAAATGTGCTGGGTGCCAGGACAAACACCACAAATTCCCTCATTATCATGTTAATTGATCCTGCACCCACCTAAGTATGTGTCCATCATTTTACTTTTTATCCAATCCCAGGGGTTTCCCCTGCTTCGCTTTATCCCTCCTCCTTAATCTATCACCAATGAATTTCATGTAACCCACCTACGTCCCTCCTTTGATTGCAATGTATAAATAAAAATGTAAGTCCCTCATTCTCCGGAGCATTATCTCAATTCTCTGAGGTTCTGCTTCTTGGCATATGTTGACAATTTGGCTCAAATAAACTCACAAACATTCTTTACAGGTTTCAATTATTTTTTACGTTAACATGGTCAAAGGCATGTATCTTCGTTACAGGCTCCTGCCCTGGCCCAGTAGGGGTGCATGCAGGAAGCAACCAATCAGTGTGTCTCTCTCACATGAATGCTTCTCTCTTTCTCCCTCTTACCTCCCTTTCACTCGCTCTAAAAATCAATGAAAAACACAACTTTGGGTGAGGATTAAAAAAATAGCATGCAAACATGAAAGAAAATTGATGATTTTGCTTATCAACAATTCAGGATGTATTGGTAGCAGGGATAATTTATGTTGAATTGTATCCCATCCCAAGTTTTAGGGCCATTGTAGGATGTGCCAAGTCACTATTACAGCTAGTTTGCCTTTTAGAATGGATTTGGCTTCTTTATCAGTTGATTGTTTGGAATTCAGGATCATCATGTCCATAGAAACCTGATTGAAAATGCTTACATAATTCCTAGGCTAGTTCTTTAACACCTAATTAATTCACAACGTAATTGTAGTGTGGTATACTACTACTGATAAAATCAACAACCTTTTGCATTTAATGTATTGTAAGTTTCAGTTACTTCCATTGTGGTTCTGGTTTTAGGATTTAATATCTTTTCTCCATCCCCATCATCTTTACCACGTCCCCAGATTTTCACATAAGGACATTTACTTTCCCTCCTCCTGTCTTAGAACTCCTACATTTAGTCTTTGCTCTGGTCTTTCTCATCTTTTCAGATGCCCAATGTGCCATCTCTTTATCAGGTCCAGGCCCTCAGTTTTGTGAGCCCCTCTACTCGAGATGGTGCCCATCCATTCTTCTCGTGGCTGACTCCTATTTGTCCTTCAGTGTGAGTGTCACCTCTGCAACACCTCCATGGTTCCTCCTTCTCATGCTTCAAGTTCGTCTTAGGCCCACCCACTTTAAAACTGCCAGGACCTCCACAAGTGTAATTAGCCCAAAGAGGAGAGGAAGGCCAGCCCAGCTTCCACACTCACACGGAGAGACAAACACTGTTTCCATTGGACCTTGCTGGTTCAGGTTGGCCCTGCTGGGCACTGGCCCTACTGAGATGTCAGAAGGTGCTCTTTCACTCTCCTGACAGTGAGGCTGAGATTCCTCCAGGGACTTCCATGTGTCTCTGACTAAGGGTGACACACTGACACAGTACAATGTTCAGTCACGCCTGCCCACTCTTGGCTGTCAGGGTTTCACATCTTAGTGCTTTGTCTTTCAATTCACATGGTAACTCCCTCATGGGAAATAGGCAGCGCCACAGACACTGGGTCATGCCTGAGTCTGTCCTACACCTCACACATTCAGGCTCCTCTCTTCCTTCTTTCCCAGGGATTCATATCTTGCAACTAAGAAGTGTTTTAGTTTCTCAGAACTAAACAGCACAAACTAGGTGGTTTAAAACAAGAGAAATGTATTCCCTAACAGCCACGGAGGCTGGAAGTCTGAAATCAAGGTGTCCTCAGGGCTATGCCGCTTTAAGTCTCTAGGGAAGAATGTGTCCTTGCCTCTGGACACTTCTAAAGTTGCTGTCAATCCCTGGCATGTCTTGGCTTGTAGATGCATCACTCCAATCTCTGCCTCCATCTTCACATGACTTTCTTCCCTGTGTGTTCATGTCTCTGTGTCTAAACTTATAAAGACACTAGTCAAATTGGATTTAGGGCTTACCCTGATTCATTATGACCTCACCTTAATTTGATTACATTTGCAAAGATCTTGTTTCCAAATAAAGTAACCTTCACAAGTTCTTGATAGGAATAAATTTTTTGGGGGGGACACTATTCAGCCCAGTATAATCAGTTTCCTCTTAAATGCTCAAAATCCAAATGATCTTATTACCGTATTTGCCGGCGTATAAGACGATTTTTTGGCCCTGAAAAATATGCCTCCAAGTGGGGGGTCATCTTATACGCCAAGTACACTTCAGATAGACTGCCCATAGTGCTTGCCCCGTGCCATAGTGGCCTCCCGATGCCCGCCCACTTCATTCCACATACCGTTCAGGCATCAGCAGCGCTGCTGGGTGTATGCTCGGCTGTTATGCGATTTTGCTGTTATGCGATTTTACCACACTCCCCTGATGGAGTCCCAGACTGCAAGAGGGCACAGGCCAGGCTGAGGGACCCCCCTGAGTGCAAAAATTTTTGTGCACTGGGCCCCTACTGTATATATATAGTAGGTTTTTGCATTACATAGGAGATCCGTTCCTATGGCACAATGTAACGCGATTTTTGCCATAAGTCAGAACCCACCTACATAAACACCTACATCACTCACATGGAGCACATACACAGTAGCAATGAAGTGAAACACTAAAAAAATTTAAAAGAAAGATAACAATTTTTGACCTTTACTTGTGGTAAATCTATACTAATAAAAGGATAATATGCTAATTAGATTGGGAGACAGGACATCTTCCGACCATCTGACTTCCTTCTGGACAAAGCCACGGTGGTGGGGGCAGAGACAGAGGTGGTTGGGGCGATCAGGCTGGCAGGGGAGGGCAGTTGGGGGCTGTGAGACCAGCAAGGGAGTGGTTAGGTGGAGATCAAGCCGGTAGGCAGGCAAGGGGTTAGGGGCCAGCAGTCCCGGATTGCAAGAGGGATCCCGGATTGGAGAAGGTGCAGGCCGGGCTTCTAGTAAACAATAAAAAACACAAAGCACATATGCACATATGTAGAAATGATGGAATTGTTTTTTTAATAAATAAATGGGAGATGGCGACCTAACTACAAAACGATGTATGTCGAGTTCTACGTAACCCGAGGACTCTCTGTTGATAAGTCACAGAGAGAGAGGAGGTGGGATTTTTTTCACACGTCTAAGAATCTCTTCAAATCTAGGAGTTGGGGAGAATGATCTCCTTGAGTTAACACTGAGCTTCCTAGAATCCGGAACTATTCCTTAGACTGTAAGTTTTATTTATACACCACAGTATATCAGCATCCAGCCCACTGCCTAGCACAGAGAAGATGCTTACAAATATTTGTTGAATGTATCAATAAATAAATAGGTACAAGTCTGCTATTTAGCCATCTCCTTTCTCTATCCTGGTATTTCTCCAGTGTTGCTGGCTATGAAATTGACAGCTCTTCCATTAGGAGAATGAGAGGTAATAGTTCAATGGCTTTAGAAAAGTGCCTAAAATATTATTCCTTTTGTTAAATGAGGAGTTCTAAAATGTGTGTTAATGGGAATGTAAAGTACAGCACAGGGAGCACAGTCAATAGTATTGTAACAATTATGTGTCAAGTGGGTGCTAGTTTATCAGGGGGATCAATGGGGATCACTTGGTAAGTTACATAAATGTCTAAACTCTATGCTACTCACCTGGAACTAATATAATATTGAATGTAAACTGTAACTGAAAAATTAAAAAAAAATTAAAGTGCATGTTAATAAAAGCATATACATACATTATAACCTAGATGAATACTAAATTTATTTTATGTAGCTAATCTTTTATTACATTGCATATTGCTATCTGTTAGCAATAAAATTTTATAATGCTGTCTCAGCATGTTTTCCCGCAAAAATATCTTTGTTTCTAGTTACTAGGCAGAACGAACCATTTTGGCAAAAAATAATAAGCTTGTATAGAAGAACACGGGCATATTTTCATGGGGAGGGTGGAGGGAGGAGAAGATGACTGATTGAATGTTAATACACTGCCAACTTGCAAGAAATAAACAAACTTTATTTCCTTCCAAAATGTGATTTTATTACTTACCAGATTCAACCTGTATTTAATCAGATTGCTAAATATTTCTTCTTGTAAAGGTGCTAGAAAAATAATAATGTCCTTAAGGAGTTTTCCTCAGGCACTAAGTATTTGTAGGAAAACATGTAGTTATATCATACTTTTTAATAATTGGGTAGGATTTTCCCATCACTCACCCCCTAAGTCTTTTTAAATAGGGCCATAAGATCGACTTTACCCTAGAATTAACAACCTATTGATAAGGAGACATGCCAGAAACTAGAAAGGCAAAAATTGTTTTGTCACCAATCAAGGATGTTTCAATTTCAGCTTACGTTGTTTGGTGCATAAAGTGCCTCAGTTGCTGCTAGTGATTGATGGGGGTTGTTTTTCAAGTGCTAAACTGTAAAACTGTTTTATATAGCTGAAAGATATGGTAATTTTTTCCTACTGATTTTGAAAAAAATAGTTAAAAAAATAAACTCTGAACTTGCAGAGTTATTTCTGTGGAAAAGAAGAAAACAGCATAGGATATTAAGTATTAAAAATTCACTCTGAATCTCGAAGCAACTATAAAAATGTATTCATATTCTTAGGTGGTGTGTTTTCTTTCTTTTTTTTTCCATAATGAGATACACCAAATTTATTTAGGTTAAGTACAATTCTCTACTTTCAAATGCTGCTGGAAGGAAACTCATCTTCTATGTTAGTGTTTCACAGGTTAGCAACAGCTCTGCCGGTGTGGCTTGGTGGTTGAGCGTGGACCAATGAATCAGATCATGGTTCGATTCCCCATTGTGGGTACATGCCCAGGTTTGGGTTATCCATGACTCCCATCATTGATGTTTCTATCTCTCCTTCTCCCTTTCTCTTTGAAATCAATAAAATTATATTTTAATAAAAAGTAAATAAATAAAAGGATAACAACAGCAATCTTGTGCTTTTGGAGACTGCTCACCTCCATTTTGACTGGTTTAAAGAATAAGAGGAAGATGAAGGTGATGATTTGACCAGAAGTTTTCATTGTTTTTTAGAGAGTGAGAAGTGATCATTACTGCTTTTTAAAACTAGACAAAACCAAATTTTGTTCCCTGTCCCCCTACCTTCTGCTCTGATATTGCCAGGGTACAAGGCAGAACTCAGGAAAGTGCTTTAATTATTTCAGTAACTAGTATTTGTACCTTAGAAGAGCTCTATTTTAGAGAAAGACTATTTTGGAAGAAGTATTGAAGGCTTTACAGTATTGAAATTGCCTGTGAAAATGCAAACACTCCAGGCACTCTACATTTTTTTTTTTTTTTTGAGCATGGCCCCTAGGTAGGACCAAAACTGTGACAAAGGCTTTCACTCATCTCTCTTTAGCTCCTATTGAGTGCCAGTTATGAACTAGGTGTAGTGTGATGTGCAAGTGACTGACATTATTAAGGCTTGGTCTCTGTTTTCAAAGAAATCCAGTCTAGGAGGGGCAAGGCAAAAATTTATTTGTGAATGTATGAAAATAAGATTAAGACAATAGGGAGAGTTAGGCCTTGAGAAGCTGGAAGATACCTGCCAAATCCTTCAATTCTTTTGCTTACCAATATTGTGCTGGCCAGGCTAGTCAGTGACGTGATCTTTGGCTCTGAACTCCCTATTTGCAACCTTGGATGGAGGGGTATGGACTAGAGTCAAGCAACCAACCCCAGTACGATGTGGCATGTGCTTACTAACTACAAGTATCAGATTAACTGCTGTGGAAACAGAAAAGGGGCCATGGTTATTTTTTTCTAGAGATATTGGGCATAATCTCAGAAAAAAAATGACATGAACTGTGTTTCTATTTTGAAACTAATATTTATTGAGCGCTGATTGTGTTGGACACCAGGCACACATTATCACATATGAGTCAAAAGCGGAGCACTTTATTTCAAAGAGGGGGCAACTCTGAGTAAAAGAGTGGGGGAGGGGGATTTCCAATGTGTACTTTTGTCTCCAAAATGGTGTTGGCATTTTGGAGTGAGAGAGAATGACTATCTTTACATCATGTTGTAAAAGTTTTTAATGTCATTCCAGGAAGAGCTTGGCCACTCAGCAGCCTTGGAAGATAATTGTATTACCTGGGGAGAGAGTGTAGAGAATGAAGACACATGCCAGAGGACAAGACATTGGGGAGTGGAGAGGCTGAGGAAGAAACCTATTGGAGATGACTGAGAAAGAACAACTAGCAGTCTAGAAGGAACACCTGGAGAGAATTTGACTAAGCTAGCTTCCCTGGTAAGGCCACAGGAGAGAAAGAGCCCATCCAGCCCCCAGTTCTCCAGCACTCTTGGTCCAGATGCCAGATATGGGAGTGAAAATGCCGTCCTGTATTTTTCAGGGCTGTTACGGTGGCTCTGATCCATGAATTCATTAAGAACCCAGCATCTGCCCTGACCGGTTTGGCTCAGTGGATAGAGCGTCGGCCTGCGGACTGAAGCGTCCCTGGTTCAATTCCGGTCAAGGGCATGTACCTCAGTTGCAGGCACATCCCCAGTGAGGGGTGTGCAGGAGGCAGCTGATCGATGTTTCTCTCTCCTCGATGTTTCTGACTCTCTATCCATCTCCCTTCCTCTCTGTAAAAAATCAATAAAATATATTTAAAAAAAAAAAGAACCCAGCATCCTTGTTTCACTGCCTTACTCTCCCCCAGGTAGTGCCCTCATTCTCATTATCCCAGGTAGTGGTATGATGTTCCTGGAACAAAGGTGGAGGTAGGAAGGAGAGGAAACAAAGAGCATGTGTTTCTGCCTACATATGGTAGGTCCCTACATAAAAATCATATGTAATTTTATATCACTGGTCAGAACTTAATCACATGGCCATACATACTTGTAAGGAAGACTGAAAAATGTAATATTTATTCAGTGAAACCAAGTATCTTGCAAAAAAAATCACTATTAAAGATGAGCAGCAATTAGTGGTGTCTTGCAAGCAATGATATTGGGGAAATCAGGACTTTTATTTAAGTTCATGTATTCTTAGAAAAGAGTAAGGTATCAGGACATTTTAGCAGTTTGTAGATTCATAAAAGGATTTATATTATTATCTCAAATTATAAGATTTTGGGGTCCCTATCTACTTTATTGTAAAACTTTCTAATATTTCCAAGAGTTTTTCTTCCTAAATATCTCTGAAGCTCCCCAGGGGAGCATGTAAATATTTATGAACCATTTCTTACAATTTCTACCATGTGGCTTCTTTTTGGGGGAGCAGCAACTGATGTCTTCCTTGAGGATGAATGCCATAATGACCACTCTGTCTGAGACCTTCATTACTGCCATTAGTGAATCCAGAAATCTACCACTGAGGTCAACTGATTTGTCCCAGCAGCAATAGCTTGATCAGAGGTAAAATTTCTTTCAACTCAGAGCCCCTTGCTCTGCCATGGCCCATAAACTACACTCATATCGCCAAAATTAATTGTGCTAGTAGTAATTGATTTTTCAATGGTGTATGTGGGGGAACCAGTACTCTCAACTCACCCATAGCTTTGATAATCAGACATACTCAGGCTTCCAAATTCCTCCTATCTTCTATGTTAAGTTTCTTCCCAGGTGTCCTATTTCTCTTAGAATCTGCCTTGGTTAGGCCTTTACCAGTTCATTGACTTATTTTAACATCTTTGAATGTCAGTGGAGAGAGGTCATAGACTCATGGATTCAGTTCCCCTACCCCATTAGTCTTCTTTGTCATTCATTCATTTGTTTTTATAAACAGTTACAAAGAAGAAGGCAAGTTGTTAACCTGGCAGCATCCAACTATGAAATGAATGCACATGGGCATATTGGGAAAGGCATGCTAGAACTCCAAGAGTGATAAGAATCTAAGCACCAAGCTCATTTTGTGCTCTATGACACTAGACGTAGAAAGAAGATTCCATAGGACAGTGGTTCTCAACCTTCCTAATGCCGTGACCCTTTAAAACAGTTCCTCATGTTGTAGTGACCCCCAACCATAAAATTATTTTTGTTGCTACTTCATAACTGTAATTTTGCTACTGTTATGAATCGTAATGTAAATATCTGATATGCAAGATGTATTTTCATTGTTACAAATTGAACATAGTTAAAGCATAATGATTAACACAAAAACAATATGTAATTATATATGTGTTTTCCGATGGTCTTAGGCGACCCCTATGAAAGGGTCGTTTATTTTGTCTACACTGTGGAAAGGTTACAATAAGCTGATGTCATTGTGACGGACAATGGTCTGCTCCTGTCTGAAAGAATCCATGGGGGAGGAAAGTTGTCTGACAGGTGTGATGAGGTGTGATAAATAGACAATGAACTAGAGATGTGTCTCTGTTGGTTGGTGACTATGCTTCACAAGGGAAAGAAAGGGATGACATTTGGGAATGAGATCATGGTCACAAAAATCAAAGAATATCTCTGACAGAAAAATTGAGTGGGCTTCTGAGTCTGAGTCTGTTCCTTGGTTTCCCCCCAAGGCCAATAATACATATGAACATTTTGAAAGTGTTTCCTGAAATATTTTTAATGACTACCATTCATAATTAGTTAAATTTTAATGTCAGGTCTGAAGAAGTGGCAGTTTCCTTGTGGTTTTCAGAAGCTATTCTATTAACTGCTTTGGGATATATTAACTGTATTTGGAAAGAATGTTAGAAATTCTCCTTACCCCCCAAGTATTTTCCTGTGTAAGTGTTTGTTATGTATATCTTGGGTCTTTAGAATTTTAACCTTTTAATAGGGGTTAATTAGCAAAACAAGTTCATGACATTACATTATGGAATAGGGATTGAACATGATTTCATTACTACATCCGCACATGGTTTAGTGGACATCACAACCTACTATCTGTTTTCTGGATAGAGATAAGGAAGGAGGAGTAGAATATTAGCAGTAGAACAAGGTATGTGTAAACATGATTACTGACAACAGATGATGATCACTACAGTTTGCAAGGGTTTTCCAACAGGACCACAGAGAACAGCAATAAGAAATTAAACATCCTCTTCTTTGATATGTCTCAGTTCAGGCAGCCAGCCCAGGGAGAACTGGCTCCAAATGGGGAACTAAGGATGTAGCTATAAAAACTACAGACTCTGATGAGGGTTTGGTAAGAGCAAGGCAGTGCTTGAAGGGTACGAAAGGAATGACTCAAGTATACAGAATAAAGCAGGAAAGACCTCGATAATTACAACTGAGTGATAAGGTCAGGGCTTGAAAGAACCATGAACTGACCTCATCTGTGAAGTTTTCTATAGGTTTTAGATGGAGTCATCATCAAGAACAGGGAATTGGAGCTCATTTTCGAATCCTAAACGTTGGGGGATTCTATTTAGCTTGACTGCAGTCACTCCATATTCAATGCGACCTGACCATAAGCACCCTCAGACTTAAGACAGAGAAACATTCTCTTGTGTCTATTCTCTCACTACATGGTTGTGCAGCTGTGCTGGGGGGAAAAAAAAACAACCCTAACTGGTTTGGCTCAATGGGTAGAGCGTCGGCCTGTGGACTCAAGGGTCCCAGGTTCGATTCTGGTCGAGGGCATGCACCTTAGTTGTGGGTACATACCTAGTAGGGAGTGTACAGGAGGCAGCTGATCAATGTTTCTCTCTCATCGATGTTTTTAACTCTCTATCCCTCTCCCTTCCTCTTTGTAAAAAATCAATAATATATATATATTTTTAAAAAGACTAATATAGCAATAAGTAATATTTAAATGCAATACTAAGTGCTTCATATACATTACTTCACTTAGTTCTTAAATCCTAATACCATTTACATATTAGAAAACTGAAATAGAGGTACTGAGATTTGAGTCTGTCTTTCTTGAAAGCCCTTAACATTTAAGATTTCTATATAGAAAAATACCCTGTGCACCCCCTAAAAAATGGGAAAACCAGTTTCTTACCCTATCTCCCTCACAATTATGTAATTAAAAATTATTTGATAGTTGACATTTTTCAAACTTTCTTTCATGTGGATTTTAGTTCACGAATATTTACAAGAGGAAGTTCCCTAGTACAGCTGTGGTTGTGGACATCTTCAGTGGGAAATGTGTGTAGAGGGGATGATAGAGCATCACAGATAACTGGAGAGCTCTTAATTTCCAATAGATCTTGGCTTACGTCTAGTTTTTCATTATATAAGATACCAGAGGCCTGATGCACAAAATTTGTGCAAGGGGCTCTGCCCTCACAGCCCCAGCTTCATCAGGAAGGTCATTCAGAAGGACGTCCCACTGTCTGGCCTAATTAGCATATTACCCTTTTATTATTATAGATGTGTCTGCAGTAAAGTCACTCATATTCTCTGTTCTATTTTCCTCATCTGTGAAATAGGGGTAATAAATAAAATAGGGATATTTTAAGTATTAAGTGAAATCATGGGTCTAAGGAAATATGGTCCCTGTTACATGGAGCTTAAAGCCTAGTAGTGATGGGTACACAGACAAACCAATAAAGCCAAAGCAAAAATGAAAACCACACATATGAAATACATTAATAAAGTATAAAGTTTTGTGAAAAAAGGAATGGTTATATTTGAGACATAAAGGTGGCAAGGGATATCATTCAAATTGTACCCATACTTTCTCTTAAATACAATGGGAAGTCTTTGAAGACTTTTTGAGAAAAATAATATCAAGTGATTTTTTTACTTTGAATTGATCATTTTGGCTGCCCTGTGAAGAATGGAAAGGCAAATGCTGGGAGACCAGGTAAACAAATAACGTAAAAAGAAAGATGGAGATGGATTCAAGTAATATTTTGAAAGTTGAATTGATCAGACTGTATAATGGACTAGATATAAGAGTCAAGGGGAAGTAAGAGGTCAAGCATGAAATTCAGGTTTCTGGCCGAAACCGGTTTGGCTCAGTGGATAGAGCATTGGCCTGCGGACTGAAGGGTCCTGGGTTTGATTCCGGTCAAGGGCATGTACCTGGGTTGCGGGCACATCCCCAGTGGGAGATGTGCAGGAGGCAGCTGATCGATGTTTCTCTCTCATCGATGTTTCTAACTCTCTATCTCTCTTCCTTCCTCTCTGTAAAAAATCAATAAAATATATTTAAAAAAAAATTCAGGTTTCTGACTTTAGCAACAGAGGATGGAAAGTTTACAGATGGAGCAGATTTGGTTCTGCAAGAAGAATGATCATGAGTTCAGTTTGGAGATGTTAAATATCAGGAACATCTGAGATATTTAAGCAGATGCATAGAACAGGCAGTGGACTGTTGCATCTGAGGTCTGTACTGGATACAAGTATTTGGGAAGCACCAGCCTTTGTATGGTTTCATAGCCATGGGAAAGGGTAATATTACTGAAGGGGCATGTACTGAGGGTAGAAAAATGAGCCAGCCTTAAAGATACCACTGTTAGAAGGTAGAGAAGCTACTTAAAAAGTCTTAAAAGTTATACAAATAGCAATAAAATGAAAATATATTGTCTATATGGCACAATTTTATACTTTAATAGAAATTCCATAGAAAGTTTAATTTTCTACTTTTCTAACTTATTTGTATCTTATTTTTCTAATGAGATAAACATTTATGGGCAGAGGTTATGATTCTTCTTTCTCTGGTGCTTTATATTGCAAAAGTCCAAGAAATATTTTTGTCTGATTTGAGAAAAGAGGCAATAAAATAAAGATTCTAACTTACATCAGAACACTGGAAGTCATTTTACCTTCCCCATCAAATTCTTATAGTTTTTAACAGATTATTGGGAAGATTTTAGCCCATTCCTTTGCATAAGGAGAAGGAAACTTTTCATAGCAAAACCATTTTCTTTCTTGTCTACATAAATCAGATATCTTATTTATTAGTAGATTAAGGCCATTCATTTGCAAGAAAGACTCTAAATCAGAGGTTGACAAAATAGGCAAGTATCTGATTATGTTTCGGGACCAATTCAATGGCTAATCAAAACCATAATCTTTACTTGATTACATTTAAGAAGGGTAACACTTCAGTTTTGTATCAGTTTATAATGAAAGCAAAAAAATTTATTCAAATACTTCATAGCCTTTATACAACCTGCCCACAGATACAGTAATTACTGAAAGGCAAAAAGAAGAGTAGGGAGAAAGATTATTTCTAAGAGAATTTCAGTTTTAATGCTTAGTTAAATTACAGCTATAAGATTGTCAAGACATCTACAGGGTAAATAAAAGAGGTTTAGTTGAAGATGACACAGATTTAAAAGAAATAGAGGTGGTTGTGTTCATCATCTGATGCTCTCACCTCTGTTCTTTTTTATATATTTAATTGGGGAAACTGGACATTTATGGGATGAACTTTTTAAGAAAAAACAAAACAAAACAAAACAACCAGCCAACAAACCCCCTCCAAAATTTAGTCTTCGGGTAACATCTATTGCATCGCTCTGGGTTGATTCATGTAAATTACAAGGTGTGTGTTTTCTCCCTTGGATTCCTAACATTAAAATAATAGTCAATAGATAATGTGTTTCTTAATATTTATTAGTATTTTAATATAAAAATGCAAAGCAAAAATGTTCCATAATCCTGCTTTCTAGATAATTTTGGTTGACATGAAAAAGGAGCAGTATAAAAATATGGGGAGAAAACGCAAAACATACCAAGAAGTATAAAGTGAAAGTAAAAGCTTTTATCCTCCAAATCCAGCCTTCCTTATCAAAGATTTTCTGAACAGTATCTATGTATATTATATATTAACTAGAGGCCTGGTGCACGGATTTGTGCACCGGTGGGATCCCTCTGCCTGGTCTGTGCCCTCTCCAAACCTGGGACCCCTTGGGGGATGTCTGACTGCTGGTTTCAGCCCGATACCCTCAGGCCAGACCAAGGGACCCCACCGGTGCATGATTCCATGCACTGGGCCTCTAGTATGCATATAAGATCTTTAGTTAATCTCTTCTCACCCACCTCCCTCCCCCTCCCCTCTGAGATTCACCAGTCTGTTCCATGTTTCCATACCTGTGCATTGAGCGTCTACCCCCTGGTGGTCAGTGCGCATCATAGCTACCAGTCAAATGGTTGAATGGTTGAACCGTCAAACGGTCAATCGGTCGAATGGTCGCTTAGGCTTTTATATATATAGATAGATTTCATTTATTTATTCAACAAATATAATTGAACATTTAGTACATGAGTGCTGAAATATGCATAAATATATGTATATACACATATTATGCAATGTATTATATAGGTGACATACATGTATGTGCACATACATATATGTATATATAATATATTACATCTATAAGATATATTTTTACATATTATGTGTACATGTATTCACACACATATGCCTCCTGATAAAACTAGAAACTACTAAAATAACTTTCAGTTACTGAGGTTATCTGCATACCAAAGATTTTCCTAGATAGACAAGCTTATGTCATTTTCCTTTTATTTCAAATAATTTTCTTCTTTCCTTTTCTCTTTTCATCCTTCCTTTCTTTATTTCCACATTTGCAAATGATACATGAAATAATAGACAGTCTTGCCTTCTAACTGATTTACTGAATATGGCTCTACATTTTCATTTAACATGAGATTTTTAAGTGTTTGTTATAATAGTAATGATACCATAATTTTTCTGGAGTCAGAATACCGGAGTTAGTTTTACTTTCACAACTTACTAGCTGATGACCTTGAGCAAATTTTTTCAGTCTTTGTGACAGTTTCTTTTTCTATAAAATGGAGATATAATGGTGCTGACCCAATAGGGCAGTTGTGAAGACTAAATGAGCACATATAAAACGACTAGAACAGAGACCGACTGCTCAGTGCATCCATACCTGTTAGCTATTGCTATTTCCCTTCTATTCTCACTTGCTAAAGATCCTTTTTGTTGTTGGGTTAGAATATATAATATGGGTTCAAATTTATTAATTGTTCTAGTAAATCTTTTATTTTAATTGTCTGCTCTGCACTTTTACTTTTGAAAAATTCTACCTTAAAGTCAGTTCTATTGATAAATTCTTCTGTTTATCATTTCATCTAAAATAAAAATCCCTAGAGAGTTTTTATATTCATTCAGTAGCTCCTAATTTCTGCCATATTTTAAATAAATTTAAAAATAAAGCTATTTAAATATTTACTATGACAAATAGTTATAGGAAATAAGAAATGATCAAATTTACTGCATAGGGTACATGAAGAGATTATTTTGTATCCCTTGAGTAGTTCTTCCTATTTTTCCCCATTTTCATGACTTAAAAACTATTTTTTTTTCTTAAAGGGCATTTCATTAAAATATTACATCTTTCTTCCCTAGCTGGTTTGTCTCAATTTTTTTTGAAGCAGAAGTGCAATTTAGTCAATAAATCTGGGTACAAATAGTCTCTTATTGCATTTTATAATCCAGTATTATTTTATGAATTTTTAAAAAAAACTGAGTTTAATGAAATTGTGATCCATTTTCTCACTTCTTTGATAATATATTTTATTAATGTCATTTCCTTATTAAACAAAAAAATGGTATTTGTGTTGACTTATAAACATTTAATATATATACCAGACATACAAACACTTAGCATTAATTTATAAAGACTAATTACAGAGAATAGAATATGAGATATATTTTATAAAACTATTAGATTTACTAAGCATTTAACATTAGAAAACAGCCTTTTGACAATGGGTTACTGAAAAATTAATAGAAATTTCCTTAAAAATACCTACAATATAACCATTTATATAATGCTGCAAAAGTAATAATTTTATTTACTTGTGGTAAGTATTCATAGTGGAAGTCCCTTTATAAAAATGGACCATAAGAGTCACTGAAATAATAAAGATGATAAGAAAAACGTTGACCTCCAATACGACTGCAAAAAAGGAAATGAATTTAAGAAAAATTATCTATTAGGCAATGGGATGTAGCTTTCACTTTTAAAACACTTTATTTTGGAAGGTATACTTAGAAACAGGCTTTTTCTATTGAAATTTATGACCAATTCAAATACTCACTAGAAGTGAAATCCTTGAGTACAGGATTTTTTACTTTAGTCACTGATTTCTCCAGCACCTAGAAGAGGGTCTGAAACATAGGGACTCATAGACAATTATTAAATGAATAAGTACATTAAGCCTATTTATAACCATGTTGACATTTTTTTTCCAGGCCAAATTTATGGCAGCAAAGTTGAACAAAGTAGAACTTGGGATCTCAACAATTCTTTGGTCTGAATATTGAAGGTGACTCAAATACATGCATAAGGAAAACTTTGATCCTGTCCTTGATTAGTCATTGAGCAGACACAGGATATCTCCCAACTGGGTGCATGTCCTTGTAAGATGAGACATTTTTTATTTAAAAAAAGTTTAAAAAAGTGTTGTCTTATAAAACCCTACTGTCAAGGCATAGGGGTTGGTTTGTAACTAAGAGCAGTAATCCAGGGAGCAGAGAACAAACTCTTTGCCACTTGGAGCTATCAAAGCCTAACTGGGAGAATTAGCCTATTAAGAAGATTTTATTATATCTTCAATATCCATTCTGATTTCCACATACTCTTAAACCTACTCCTTTATTAGTATACTAAAGGCCCGATGCACAAAATTCATGCAAGAGTAGGCCTTCCTTCCCCTGGCTGCTGGCACCGGCTTCCCTTTGGCACCCGGGACCCAGGCTTCGCTCTGACATCTGGAATGATGCCCAGTCTAATTAGCATATTACCCGTGTATTATTATAGATGCTAGTTATGTGGGACTAGTTGCTATGTTCAGTGAACCCTATACATTCTTTGATGGATCAACTGATCATATTTGCATTTTTATGTTGTTTGTTAGAAAGCTTCGATAAACGTGTAGGCCACCTATTGCAATGCAATTGTTTTGACCTTAGCATATACTTTACGTGTGTGTGTGTGTATGTGTGTGTGTGTGTGTGTGTGTTGGCATTAACTTCACTTCCAGCATCATTCATTTTATGTCTTATCCATATTTTGTTTTCTTCTTTTACACACACACACACACACACACAAACACACAAACACTCATTATTTTATCTTACCAAAAATACATGCCCTTAAAAAACAAATTAATCAGTTTTGAATAAGATGGGTTTATCAATCAATTATGGAATAATAGTAAAAATATTTAATTTTAAATTAAATAGTTTTAAGTTAAAAATTGGGAATAAAGTAAATTAATATAAGTTATTGAGCTATAAATGACTTTGTAACTGATAAAATAATTTTAAAAGAACCAAATATTCCACAAAAGATAGCAATTCTAGATATAAAACCCTATGGGGAGAGAATTTTGTTCAACTGGAAAATACCTTTTAGTGTTGTTTATTTGTGGTTCAAATCTGTCTTATATAAAGGTCAGGGTGGAGAGGAGGAAAAGGCAATGCCAAAGGAATGCATGAATAAATAGATGGATAGCACTAATATAAGAAAGAGATCAAGACATTCGAGGGTGTTGTCAGGACCCTCTTTGAGGCCCTTAGTGTACTCTGAGCTCACTCAGATATCCCCGGGGATTAGCTGGCCTAAGAGTCAGACATCCCAGTCAACACTTACCAGGGTGACAGGAGAGGTGTTGTTGAAAGGTTTAAGAGCCACTTAATATCTGACTCTCTCTCCTGTCTCTCTCTGTCTGTGATCATGTCTCCCCACACTGGACTTCAGGTTTCTGAATTCTCACTGAGGTGATTCTCATGGTCACCTGAGCAGCCCCATTATTCACTCTCCTTAATTACCTGACCATACCACCTTCCAGAATGGGGCCTCCATCTGACTCCTCAGCCCAAGCACACCCACGGGTGTTGTCTCAGCCTCAGATTCTGTGGAGGCCAGGTGAGGCCGGACGTGAGGATTTAGATAGTCTGTCTGCCTAAGTCGGTGGACGGGCCAGCCTTTCAGACCCGGAGGAAAGCTTAGCCAGGCAGTTGGAAATGGCCGGGGAGGTTCGCAGGACTGTATTTCTTTGGGACTGGGAGGCAGATGACCTTTAGATTCCTGAGAAGGTTTTGAGTAAGTAGTATATTTTACCTTTACTGCATACACTGAATTCCCCTTTTCCTCCTGAGCACTCAACCAGACACTCCTCATTTACTGACCTCGTAAAATTTCCACTAATGGATGGAAGTAATTGTCCCCTGGTTTCAGACCCAAGTTCTGCTGCCTCTGCTTTACTATTACAGACAGGACTGGGGCCAAATCATTATGTATGGTGCCAACATGTTTGATTATATACTTGAGAGGTCAGGGATAGTCTTCTCCCTTCTAAAACATACAAATGCACTTATATTTTAAAACCACACTTTTGAAAGTTTTGTTTTGAAGTGCTGCAAAAGCTGCATTGTTTTATTTATATTTTGTTTCCTCTCAGTTTTATAAACTCCCTGAAGCTCTGGTATTATTAAGAAATAACACCAATTTGGTAGTTTGAGTCCTTAGCAAAAAAAACCCATTTCCTTCTTACCACTGTTAAAGTAGGAAAGAAGGAACGATTACCAAGAATATCAGCATTTAAGCACACCACTGCTCAATATTTTAATTTTGACCCAAGGCAGAGCAGATAAGGGGGCTGATGCAAGCGTAATCTGAATTACCTGGAGATCTTTAAAAAAATATGATGCCGTTTGCTTTATTTGTTAGGGTTTGGGAGAGAGAAATGAGGACCAGATGGGAGTGGCAAACAAGTACTTCTTATGCTTTCCCTTTTTCTGGTTAGAAAGCACTGGACCCTTTGAGATAAGGTATTTGCTAATTTGCAAATATTGTTGTGCTGGGCCTCAGCTTGTTTGCTCTCTGACCCAGGCATGTTTTACTTAGGATCTCGGAATGTGGGAGTCGGGGTGTGTGTGGGGGGCCATCTGCAGGCTGTTTCCAGGCTCTGTGTCAGCCGATTTCCACTTAGATTCAGCCAATGAGAGGCACCGACCAGAGATAACAGGGAGGGCAAAGGGGAAAAGCCAAGGTATTTCTCTCCCCTCTTTATCTCTGTGTCTGGGTCTCTCCCAGAGCTCCATTCTCAATGGCTAGATCTTCCATGGTTTCAAATTCTTCCAGGTAACCCTGGTCATGGGCTCCAGTAACCTGGGCTTCTATCCTCAGGTTGCCTCACCATCCCCTGCTTGCCTTCTAGCTCTTTCATCACCTGGAGAACCAATTCCCTGCGTTAAGTTTCCTCTGTTTTAAATACCTAGAGTAATTTTATTTTCCTGCTTCAAGCTAAATGACATGCCTTTATAACATTTAACGTCTGTATAAAGAAAACTGAAAAGTACAAGCAGACCTGTGTTAATATTTATTCAATCACAAGATGGGAAAAAACACACAAAAACTTTGTTAAGCAAAATTGTATCTCTTATGGTTCCCACAGGTAAAAGAGTCTAATGGTATTTCTAGGCTTCATCTCTCTGGGTTGATTTCTGTTTGTTTCACTCCCCCTGGACTTACATCAGTTTCAATCTTGGTCTCACTGGGTCAGAATACAAATTCCAAAGAATTTACTTTTCCAACAGTTACCAGCCTCCTGGAGGTGGCCAGTCTGGTTGCTGGGTCAGTCCCCTGGCTCTGTTCACTTCACTGATGACATTTCTACCAGCCTCAGGTTGCTCCACTTCCCATCCAGCCCATAGAGCCATCCCGTTCTGGTCTAGTTTCTATGCCTTTTGATTTTATTAGAGAGATGCTGCTGTTTGAACATGTTGACAGAGCTTGTCATGTGATTTGTGAAGTTTAAACAAAACCTTAGGAAAAGAAAAGAACTTCATTTCCTAATGGTCCCTAATGACTTGCAATGAACACATACTCCTTCAAGCAATGAAGTAAGTGAATAACAGGTTTGTTTTGAAATGTAAATAAAGGCTTTGTTAATTATCCATTCCTAGTAATTATCCTAGTTGCCTAGTAGAAACCCCAGCTTCATATAAATTTGCAAAAAGAAAGTCCCCACATCTGGAAGTAGAAGAACTAAGCAATAAGACAGGCAAGATTTTAGGGGGTCAATGAATAGCACTTTTCCCTTCTTGAATTTTGAATACGTTTATGTAAATACAACAAACAGTCAGAAAGACAGAGAATCCAATATCAGTTTTATTATTGGAAAGGCCAGAAAAGTCCTTCCAAAGCAGATCCACTCACTGAGGACGGTTGCTTTATACCTCTGGGTCCCCTAACAGGGAATGATGTGAAGTAGATCTTGGTCCTGACCCATGTGTGGTTGTCTCCTGCTACAGAAGTAGAGAATGCACTCCTTGGAGTTAATCCAGAGACGGGAGAAATGGCTCAAGGTGAGCCTGCTCAGCTGCTTTTCATTTTCAGCAATGAGATCAATCT
This sequence comes from Myotis davidii, assembly GCF_000327345.1. Taxonomy (NCBI): domain Eukaryota; kingdom Metazoa; phylum Chordata; class Mammalia; order Chiroptera; family Vespertilionidae; genus Myotis; species Myotis davidii. Next base: position 667,210 of record NW_006288443.1, read on the forward strand.
TCATTCGGAAGTGAGTTCAAGCTGGAATGCTGAAACAGAAATGAAAGGGTCCCTCTCCAAACACCTACAAAATGTCTAATATTTTTGAAAATTACATATAATTTTTTGCCCAAGTCTTTAGCTATGTCAACCCCTTAATATTATATCCTGCCCTCACTCCCACTGGTCAACCATTAGACACTAATTCCATGATATGCTCAAGGAATCAAATTATAATAAATCCTTCCAGTAGTTTTCCTTTTGAGAGTTAAATAATGAGTGGTACTGATGACCCTTGACACTTGACTGGGTTCTAGTCAGGGAGTGGTTCAATAAAGTAGACTATTATATTAGATTTATATTTTTTGACCTAAGAAAGTTTTATCAGCAGATAAAGGCTTCATAAGTGTAATACATTAAAATGTGAAACACATAGCAAAGATTCCCCCAAAATCAGCATAATGATTATCACTTAAATGGGAGTTCAATACGAAATCCTTAGTGGATTTAGCTCAAGAATGACTGTAGAAAATAGACCAGGCCATTAGTATTAATGTCTGGTGATTGTAAGAAGCAGAAACAAACTTTTCAAACCTTACTCTAGATTCTTAGGTGACCCCTGTGGGTCACAACCCCTTTGGGGGTCAAATGACCCTTTCACAGGGGTCACCTAAGACCATCAGAAAACACATATATAATTGCATATTGTTTTTGTGATTAATCACTATGCTTTAATTATGTTCAATTTGTAAAAATGAAAATACATCCTGCATATAAAATATTTACATTATGATTCATAACAGTAGCAAAATTACAGTTTGAAGGAGCAATAAAAATAATTTTATGGTAGGGGGTCACCACAACATGAGGAACTGTATTAAAGGGTTGCAGCATTAGGAAGGTTGAGAACCACTGCTCTAGAAGCATGGTATGGCCATCAAAAGAAATTATTTTTGTATTAAATGTTGTTATTCTCCCACAGGGAGTTTAATGTGATTTTATATAATGTCTAATAAAACTGAAAACTACATTCACGAAATAGAGGGCAAGGTCATTGGTTGGGTAAGTACAACAGAAAACAGAGAGGAAGGATCCTCAGGCTCCTGCTTTCTTCCATTGGGATAATAGGCACTTATTAAGGCACTATTCCTCCAGCTAAGACATTTTAATTTCTTCTCAGAATTTTCTGGAAAATGTTTTAACCCTTAGGAATGATTGCCATGAAATTAAAGATGTTGAGTGGAGCGGTAGGGTGGAGTTTGCCACATTTCCAATCTGGCTTGGATCCCATAACTGAAGAAGTGTTATCCACATTTAAGAATAGCTATACTTTTTTTTTTTTTAGTTTTTCTGTTGTTTGTAAAACCTATTTAGAATAACTTTTTATTTTAAAATGACCTCAAACTTAGAGAAATTTCAAGATTAATACAAAAAACTTATGTAACCTTTACCCATATGCCTTAATTGTTAACATTTTGCTTCATTTGTTTTATCATTCTTTCAACCTCCTCTTCATATTTCTTTATCTATACCTATATAATCTATATATATGCAAAGTTTTCTGGACCATTTGAAAGTTGCAAATATAATGCTGCTTTATCCCTAAATACCTTAGTGCATATTTCTTAACCCATTGTACGCCATAAGTATCTGCAGACACAAGCAGTGGACCTTCCCCACCTGCCACGTGAGGACCTTCCCCACATGCCACGTGTGTCTATAAAAAAAAATGTTTTCCCTCAGTGGCAGCCCTGACCAACTTTAAAATCATTTTTTCGTGAGAATTCTCAGTTGAAAATATTCAAGAACACCCGAATTGTAATATATTTATTTTTATAATATTCATTCTAAATTGATTTTTTAAAATTAAATTCAAAATGTCATGGTGTGTGGGGATGGTTTCTGTTTTGGATGTGTGGTTAACTGGTTAAGAATAGGGCATTCTCTTACATAATCATAATGTAATGATCAAATTTGGAAAATTAAACTTTGATACAATATTATTATCTAATCTATGGACCTTATTCAAATTTTTCTAATTTTCCAACTATTGTATTTTATATAGTGGGATTTTAGTTCTGATCCTCCTAGACTTTAGACAAAATGTAGCTACTGGAAGCAAAGGTACCTGTTGGTGAGACACGGGGCTTTTCCTATACTTGGATGAGTTGGTTCCTTATGGAAAGACAAAGTCTGACCTGCAAGGAAAGCCCCCTGGGCTTGCTTTCAGAGAAGCTTCCCTAGCACCTCTTTGAAGTCATAGTTAATGTGAACTAATGTTGACAATAATTTCTGACCTCCCTCATGGATGGTCCCACAAGGACATCTCAGCAAGCACTCCACTCAGTGTGAGATTTCTGCTATTATTCTTTTCTAAGCTTCTCTGATTCCCGGGTGGTCTCACCCCTTCAATATGTGTCATCTTACTGCTGGTGTTGGCCTTGGGATTGTGTTGCTTCTTATTGATGTCACAGAAACATTTTACTGGGCTGTGTGATCCCACAGAATTTGGATGCAACATGACACTGTGTGGTCCCATGATTGTCTTTGCCACGTGCTCTATGTTTCCATACTCTTTTCTCTTCCTGATAAATCCTTCCTCTCCTCCAAGGCACTTCCATTCCCATTAAAGCTCTAAACCAGTCCTTTGGGCCCAAGGCTCCTGATTCATTATGATGCTTTACCACTCAAACAATCTACCAGGATGAGTCCTGTTTCACAGTGTATAAACTTCAGGCCTTTGATGCTGATCACTGGGGACTTGCCTATATGTCTGTGTATTGTAAAAAGTACATGAAAACTCATGTGTGCATGCACACATGTGCACACACACTCACACATATGCCATGTGATTAGATTTAACTGAGACCCTATGCTGCCAGCATCAGAACCTGTAATCTTATTCTTCATGTGAGGCTGGACATGGATTAAATGTCATATTTGTTTGCTACTGTTCAGATAGCTGGTCTCAACTTCTTGCAGCTAGCCACCCCCAATCTCAGGATATATATATATATATATTCCTATCTAATAAAAGAGTAATATGCAAATTAACCATCACAACCTCACTCTCTCACTCCGTCATTCCGTCACAAAGATGGCAGTGGCCATGGAGTTGGAGTGAGCAGGAGATGTGGGCTGCCCCGGTGTTAGAGGAAGCCAAGCTTCTCGCCTGCCCTGGCGTGCCTTGAGCTCTACTCAAGTCTACAAAGTTTCAATTATAGAAGTTAAATAAATCCCAGATACTTGCTGCCAGCCCGTGTCCATGGCCAGCCTGAAAACGGCCCTCAGCCCCTCACCCTGGCTGGCCAGGCACCCTAGCGGGACCCCCATCCTGATCCAGGCCACCCTTCAGGGTAAACCAGCTGGCCCCCACCCGTGCACCAGGCCTCTATCCCCATGAGTGAGTGACATACTCTCCTTAGCCCCCTCACCTTGTTTGAGATTAATATATGCATATTGATGTAAATCATTGATAGCCACCGGAGCTGCTACAGGTATGAACAAGCTTTAAATATGGACCTGTCAAGACAGCTACAAAGGCTATCCATTTGTCGGTCTGACAAACAAAGCTGCTCCATGCTCCTCTCCCTGCCAGACAACAGAAGAATGCTAACAACCCCCGGTGGAGGTGCGACCAAGCTCTCCAGTGAGGAACGCCGGCCCCCTGCATCTGGACCAGACCAGCCTAGCTGCCGGACCCCAGAGGACAGCACCACGGGAATCCCTAACTACGCTTGTACCCACAGCTCAGGAATTTGTGTGAGTAATAAAAAAGCTCTGTGATTTGCAACTGCATATGTTTCATGTGGTGTAATTCGTCTGGCAGTCAATTTAATTATTTTGTGTATGCTTAAAATTTAAATTAAAGCTTCTGGTCCCTCTGGTCCTAAACCTGCCACTTGGTCCTGCTTGGGTAGAGTAGTCTCTTCGCTAGCAACTACTTGAATGTCCCACACCTGCACGGTTAAAGTTTATCTCAAGGGATGCCTTAGATAAACACCCCAGATCCCTTTCCAGGATCTACTTGGGAGAAGACGCTTAGACGCTGAGACACAGGGATGTTGGCACTGGCCTGTAAGCTCTTCTCCATGACCTTGCATAGTGCACTCCGGAGGAAGATTGGAAGATGAGAGATCTGGGAAAGACACCCAGGAAAGGGTATAATCCTGGAGAAGACCGTTGTCTCTTGGGAAACAAAAGCCTAAGGCCACTGGGGGAAAGGCAATAAACCGTGTTGTCCTGGGGCACAGGAAAGACCCCAGGCTGTTTGGAGGGAGATAAAAGGAAAGGCTCTCCCTGGAGGAGAGACAGAAAAGTTTGTCTGCAAGGCCAGGTGAGGTCTCCTATGGCTGGAGAAGATTCACCCAACATCCAGGGTGGAGTTTAGCTGCCACAGGCAAGAAGATAACATCACTAAGGCCCACTACCAAGACCAAAGACTGAGGTCTTAACCTAAGTCTGAGGCTGGTCAAAGACAACAGAGGATCTCCCAACCCCTGGGCCCAGGTAACAGCAACTGCTGCCCACCATGGGGAGAGGGACAGGAGGGTGGAGATTGATACTCTCCGGGGCCCAGACATAGGATGGCTGAAAGAGGAGAGTGGAACAGGGAGAGAAAACCTCTCAACACCCTATCACTTTGTGTGCTGTGTGGAGGCGAACCTGTGGGGAGGCGAGGCTCCCGGCAGAGAAACCAGGTAAGCAGCTTTGCAATGATCCAGGTGAGAAGCCTGGCGACTTGGACAGGGTGGCAGCAGTTGAGTGAGTGTGAAGTGATCTGATCCTGATTATGTTCCAAGATGCAGCCTATAGGGTTTGCTGCTCTACTGGATACGGGATATGAGAAAAAGTAGCAAGAATGACTGAGGCATTTGGACTAAGCAGCTGAAAGTTGGCATTTGCTGAGTTTGGGAAGGCTGAGGTGAGGAGAAGGTTTGGGGGTAAATCAAGAGTTCTGAAAATTTGCTGTAGAAAGCTATGCACAGCCATTTAGAAGTTTCATAATGACCTCCACATTCCCCTTTGCATCTCTGTGCATGCAGGAGCCCAGCTTTGCATACGAGGTGCTAAAGCAGTGGTTCTCAACCTTTTGGCCCTTTAAATACAGTTCCTCATGTTGTGACCCAACCATAAAATTATTTTCGTTGCTACTTCATAACTGTAATGTTGCTACT
>NW_006288443.1:672515-676484 GCF_000327345.1 Myotis davidii
GCTAAGAATGCAGGCAGCTTTGTGCTCATCAAGGTGCCTCTTCCATGGAGAACTGCCCTTTCCCCTGGTCCTTTTGTAGTAGCTAGCCTTGTTTTCCTGATTTGCAAGATGGAGAGCTTTTCTCTTCATCTGTAGTCTTAATTGCCTCCATCAGAGGGTAGGAAATGTGACCTGAGGTGATATTTAATACTATACCTCAAACCTTGTAACTAGATTTGCAGATTTCATGGCTTTTTAATTTTCTGATGCCATCCTCCCTTTTCAATCTCACTTAGAGTCAGCAGGGCATGCTGGATTCACATGCTGGGGATTACCAATGTTACTGGAAGAAAATGGAGAAATCGGGGACCCTATGAAGCTGTTTCATTATTTGGTCCCTCGGAACTGTTTATGATGCTCACAAGAAGAGTTGCATTTCAAAATAACACAGGTCTGCTGGTGTCATTTCTCTTAGGTTTAAATGGGAAGGAACAAACTGCCCTTCTTCAAGGTGACTTCCCCCGGTATTCTGACTAAGCTTCGGACGGGATGCAGTGCTCAGTTGCTGGAGGGTGAGGGTAGGGGGAGAAAGGCTTTCTTCATAATGGGAATGTTTAGGAGCAGAATCATGGGAACTTACGTAAAGCCTTCCAGCCACCGGACTTGCAATCCCAAGTGCTGAGAATCTCTAAGTGAGGTTTGCTGACAACACCCATCAAAACACCTGAAATGCAAAACAGGCTCATAGATAGGGAGAACATTTTGACAGTTGCCAGATGGGAGGGGGATTAAGGGGTTGGGTGGGAAAGGTGAAGGAATTAAAAGTACAGATTGGTAGTTACAGAATAGTCATGGGGTGTAAAGTGCAGCATAGGCAATATAATCAATCATATTGTAATAATTATGTATGGTGTCAGGCAGGCACTAAATTTATTGGGGTGAATCACTTCTTAAGTTACATAAGTATCTAAATCATTGGCTTGTACACCTGGAACTAATATAACATTATACATCAACTGTAATTGAAAATTAAAAAAAAATATATATATATATTGAAAAAGAAGCACACACCTGAAATGCTTACCGAATATTCGCCTTCTTGGGTTCCATCCTAGTTTCCTGCTTTAGGAGTTTGGTATTGAGCTTGAGGTATTTTTAAAAACCTTAAGAATTGACCTCAATTCTAGGTTCTGTTCTTCACAGCTTCTGGCTTTCTCATCACACCTGAAATGCTGACTGAATATTCACCTTCTTGGGCTCCATCCTAGTTTCCTGCTTTAGGAGTTTGGTACTGAGCCTGAGGTATTTTTAAAAACCTAAGAATTGACCTCAATTCCAGGTTCTGTTCTTCACAGCTTCTGGCTTTCTCATTTGTGTCTTCCCCAAATAGTTATATTTACCACATACTGACTATGTATCAAGCACTTTGCAAACATGATCTCTTTGAAATTTCAGGAACCTGAGAAGGTATATTCACATTTTGCAGATAGGAATCAGATTCAGAGAGGTTAAGTACTTGCTCGAATTCACACAACTGGTGAATTGTGTTTCTGAATTTGCACCTATGTCGGTGGAATTCAAAGTCTATACTTTTTCCTATTGTGCTTTGTGGCCTTTTGAATTCTCATATTGCCCAACATTTTCAGGCCATATATCAACCACCTGGCAATAGCGAGCAAACTTTCATGTCAACATATTGCGTGCTGGTTTATTAGGTTCTTATTCTGATTAATAAAGTTGCCATAGGACATATAAAATACCGACTTCCAAAGAACTAGAATACAATTAGACCTACATAAAATAATTCTAAATGAGTTTAATCTTCCTTTGATAATGCCAGAGGTACTTGAGGATCTTGTACCTTAAGGTTATTATGAACCTCAATTTTCATTAGATGGTATTGAGCAAAGGAACTCTATTCCTTTAGTGTTAATAACAGACAACTCATGGAGTTGCATAGGACAAGTGGAGTACTGTGTTCTTTTGTAGATTTCAAGAACATGCAAATCTTTTATCAACTCTTGTTTATTCTACAAGCAAGGGCAGCCTTAGGTATCTTCCACAGGATTGCGCTAGTTTATGTCAGTGTCTTTCAAATCTGGCTCCGAAGCAGAATCATCCAGATGGATTCTACGTTTTAAAAGGTTAAAAAGGTCTTAAAATGCAGATTCCTGGGTTTTACCGCTAAGAATTTTGATTTGGTAAGTTTCAGGTGGAGCCAGGGAATCACTGTTTTGAAAGCTTCCAAGTGACTCTCTTGGAAGCCAAGTGGGGGAGTATATGGCTCAAGAAGAAACTTGATGATACTAGAAGGATATAGGCCCTCAAAATGCCTCCATCTATAAATTCCAGAACTCTAAAGTTTTCTTGGATAGAGCCCCTCATTTTGTATTCTTCCCTTTAAAAACGAACCGATTTTACATGGGTGTTGCCCTTATGGATACATGACACTAGGACTGAAGGGATTGGTGGTTTCCGGCACTTTCCTTCTGATGAGGGAGAGAACACTTGAGAGAGCTTGTGGGAGAATAAGGAGCCAGATGACAGCAGGTGCATGGAAGGGTCCAGAAAGTGAAACTGAGGACTACTAACAAAATAAACAAACAAAAAACAGACAAAAAGAAAGAAAACAAACGGGTCCATTTCATATGTGTGCCCAAGGTTAGTACTGTCTGCAAGTCAAAGTTTGATATTTCCAAATTGATCCTCAATTTCCCAGGATACTTTGAGGATAACTCCTTTTTTTAATGTTTTTGGAAAGACAAGGAACCATTGCTTCATGCTATTACTGAACGATTTCCAGTCCAGTGACTTGAACTTTTGACTTTGCCTCCTGTTTTGCAATATCAACAACTCTTACTCATAACCCTTCATCTTCAAGGAGAATATGGTTAGAGACTCCAGAAAATAGAAAAAAAGAGAAATTATATTTACTGGTGAATGTCGCCCTGGAGTAATCAGAACTGAGGGGGCACTCCAGACATGATGTGGTTCATTTCCTGGAGGGAGAAAGGTCCTAACTCACCTTAACATTCCAACCCAACAGCGTTCTTTATCTGTTGTAGGGTACTGCGCATATTTATAGCACAAATCTGATAGATATATTCTTTCTAAATTCTTAATCACTGGCTCTATTATTCTTATTCAGGTTTACGTAATATCTCAGAAATAAAATTGAATACATTTATAAGAATAGTCAACAGGCCTAGCTGGTTTGGCTCAGTGGATAGAGCATCAGCCTGAGGACTGAAGGGTCCTGGGTTTGACTCCTGCCAAGGGCACATGTCCAGTATGGGGCGTGCAGGAAGCAGTCAATCAATGATTTTCTCTCATCATTGATGTTTCTATCTCTCCTTCTTCCTTCTTCTCTGAAATCAATAAAAATATATTTTAAAAAAAGAATAGTCAACAAACAAACCGTTTCCCGACACTGTAGAGGTGTTCTCTTCTAATGAAAATTCATTTAATCAGCTTTTCCCCAGGAGGATGGAGGGAAATACTGATGATCTGCAGTTTGAGGAGTGTTACTAGTTTCCCATGTGACTTAGGGACAGGTGCTGTCTGCTTACCAGATACCACATGAGGGAGAACCAGCAAAATCAAGTCTACTAAGGATGCAGAGGCATCTGGATTCAAAAAGAATCTGGCTTCGGAACAAAGAAACACCAGGGGCAACAGCAGGAGTCTTCAGAAGGAACAATTTTTTCAGGGCTATTTAAAAAACACTTTGATAAAGAATGTTGCTCTTCCCTTTTCCTTCAATATTTGGATTCTCAAATGAAAACTGGCATGAGTCACCTAGAATACAATGTACACATTCTGGATTCCATTATGATCACTTGACTAAGTTCTGGCCAATGGGGCATATGCAAAGTTGCTTGTAAGCTTATAGGAAAAGTTCTTAAAAGAAAAGAGTTTAACCACATCATTCTTTTTTTAACTGCTTGCTGACTGGAATAGTTGGTGCTAAAGTAGTCATTTTGGAGTATG
>NW_006288443.1:676962-681676 GCF_000327345.1 Myotis davidii
AGGATTCTTAGCCTTATGTTCTGATGATTATCTAGTTACAATGGTGTCCTGTAGGCACACAGCCCCAGGCATCAATGGTCATTCTCCACTCCCTAGTTCAGCAACTTCTCACATGGTCACTGCTTTCACCATCCTGAGCATCCATCATAGCGTCAGGCTATTACCCATTGCAGGCTCCTCTGCTGCTGGTGGGTATAGCAGGCTACCCATGAGCCACCGGCTATTAGCATACACTCAAGAAAGACTAATCCATTTAATATTACCCAAAGACCATAATTAGGAAGAAAATGCCCTGCCAAGAAAATGCCATAATGTCCTGTATTAAAACAAATACCTACTGGATTATTCAATAATTAAGGAGAGGGGTGCTTAACCATTCTATTTCTTTCCAAGCACCAATAATTTGAGTCGACCAAACTTTAAGAATGATGTCTATTTTGTAGGCTATGCCTATGCTTATACTCCATACATATGACATGGTTTTCAAGTACTATTGAAAGGGACATATGATTTCTATCCTATTACTTATTCAAATAAAGAACATGCCAACCTTCAGGAAAAACAAAAGATAGCTCCCGTATTTATAGATTACTATTAAAAGCTTTGCTACTGTAGAGCATAGTTAATTTCAAGTTGCTCTTTTGTAACTGGTCCATACATTTTCTTCAAAGTTAATATAAATTTAGACATCATACTATCTAGAATTTTACTGCCTTGTAAAGAAGATGGAAGGCTTTATAGTAAAGGTATAAAACTAATAAAGAAATGTATCTGATGCTACAATAGTATACCTGATATCTTCTTTTCCTTATACACACTGTTTAAAACATTTTATTACTCATTGGCCCCATCTTGCATTTAAATATGAATTCACTTAATTTTACTTCGCAATCAGGTAAATTAGTGAGAGGGAATCTAAACAATATGCTTTAATTGCGTTTATAAATTATTCTCTCTGTCCTTCATGAGCATTCTTTCTTTTTTAGATATTGAAATGCAGTGTCTAAATATAAAGTGCAGTAACATCTGGTTCTAATTGCTGGTTTGAATGATATAGACAGACCTTCAACATTTCATGCTTTTGAAAGGATGTGTTTAGTAGGAGGTACTGAGTCAAAGGTTGTAAAAATTTTGTGCCACTAAAAATAGTTGAAATCTCAGGTGCATTTAAAATGGAAATTACCACTTTCTGAACAAGTAGTTCCTCTCGATGTAAGTTGTATATATGCTAGAAATGGTTCATCAAAACAATCTTTTAGCTTGGTTTTATATCCCATATATACCATTATTCTTATAACCACAGTGTTTTTATTTTTCATAGATTCCAGTCTTATCAGAACCTGAAATAAACATGAAATAATCACTGAACAGACATGTTAAGCAGGGTTTTGTGATTGGAGTTACCTTTTAGATCTATTCTAGCATAATAAGCCAGCATGGAAGAGCTCAGTTGCCTTTACAGGTTACGGAGGCAGACGGGTTGTTGTACTGGTAGAAGTGAGTGTACCTACATCTTAGGTGTTATCTGTAATTCAGATCACTGTGTCTCACCAAAAAGTCCTGAGGAATGCCCTAACTGGTTTGGCTCAGTGGATAGAGAGTCGGCCTGCATCTTAAGGGTCCCAGGTTCGATTCCGGCCAAGGGCATGTACCTTGGTTGCAAGCACATCCCCAGTAGGGAGTGTGCAGGAGGCAACTGATCAATGTTCCTCTCTCGTTTCTAACTCTCTATCCCTCTCCCTTCCTCCCTGTAAAAAACTCAATAAAATATATATATTAAAAAAAAAAGTCCTGAGGAGTGCATGTGTGTGTATTCAAGCCTTTCTCTTCCCCTGGTGATAAAGATTCTTCCCCTAAATACTTATCCCTCTCACAACTCCCTTCTGAGTTTTGGCTTTATTGCTGCAACATCCTTGAAAAAGAAATGTAAATGCAAAGACTTTCATCTGATAGGTGCTAAATAAGTAACTTGTCTTAATGCTTACATCAATGAAATAATCTGATGTCTTAGAACATTATGAAGCTATTACATTTAGAATAAAACCTAATTCATATCTGAATTCAAGATCACCTTGCAAAGATATGCATTGTTCTCTTTCTTGAAGGTCAGTGCCCCTGAGAAAGGCAGTCCTCTAAGTTCTCAGATAAGGTCTCCAGAATTTGTTGAGCCTCTGAGACCATCTGGGCAGTGAACATGCGGAGAAATTGAAAGTGACCACTTCTGAAATAGTATTTGAAATTCATCTTGACAGATTCTTGCTTTTAAATAATTCAGTGAACTGATATTTTGAATGGAGGGTTATGCTGACCCTTAGAAATGGACCAGCATCTCTCTGCATGGCAGCAGCAATGGGCTTGCTGCTTGGTGGGTGGAGACCCCACTGGGCTTAAGGACATAGGCTCTGGAGCCGGACTTCCTGGGTTCACACCAGGTTTTGCTATTTATTAGATGTGTTACTCTGAGCAATTTAACTAGCTTCTTTACACTCAGTTATCTCATCTGTAACATGAAGATAATCATAGTACCATCTTCATAAATTGTAGTGAGACCTAAAGGAGTCAAATTATATGAACTGCTTATCATTACTGAGCTTGTTTGGGACTCTTTTTTTAATGACTTATTGAGAAGCTAAGATCAAAGTTATATCTCTGTAAGCATATTCTAAACAAAGCTCGGTCAGGAAGGCAGGTGTGAAGGTGGAGAATTCAGGGAAGAAGGTTTGAGTCAACCACTCTAAACCGGCACCAGCCATGACTCTCAGTGCCAGTTTTTGGAAGTAGGCCAAAGGCAACTAGCTAGTCATAGCTCAGATATCTGATCTTCTGGACCAACAGATATGCATCTGCTCCAATGTTTAGGGTAAAAAAGAGTTTTCATGAATTAAGACCTCTTAAGAACCAACCAAGTCTGCTAGTAAGAGGTGAGGCCGGGTTTTAGTTCCCTCAAGATTTCAGTGGGTTCTGGACCGTGGGTTAGAGGAAAGCTCAGATCCACCCCGTCTTTGTTTCATCCATTGTACTTAGCCTACAGGCAATATTTCAATAATATTAAATGAATAAATAGAAAAATCAGAAAATACTTTTGGCAAAATAGTAACACTTTGATTAGGGATGTTGCAGTTTATATATTTCCCTTTTTGTTTATATTTCCTGCATACAATAAATCTCTGTACACTTTGTAATAACAATTATTTTAATAATGAATTCACAGCTGCTCCCTTAATACCATTTCCTAGCAAAGCAGTGGTCATGGTTTAACCCACTTTGTCTGCGGTGCTTCTAATAATGTTTAAATGAAGATGCTCAGATCTGGTACCCTGTTTCCTCGGGACTGCTGTGGAGACCAGGCGTCACCGCCAGCCATGCCTGTTTACACAACTATCAGTTCTAAGGGGCTCAGGCTCTCTGCTCACAATTTTCTGAATGCCTAAAGAATGAGCGCCTATCACAGAGCCCATCATGCGCAGCTTGGCAGGGCTCTCTTGTCACGTACTGTATTTTCCAGGAAGACATTCTGTATAGAAAAATGCCCCCCAAGGAGCCGCTGCAGTGTGTGTGCAGGCACTCACAATTGACATATTGTGGAGTGATTGGGAATTTATTTGGATAAATAGCCTGTAATCTAGTCAGGGACTTCCCATAATTCTGAAGTCAATGAGGCCCTTGGTGATTTTATTTCCCTCACTTTCAAGATAATGGGATTCGTATAGACTATGGATTTATTCATTAAATGCTGAGGGTAAGAACTTGTCATCACCATCTTATTTTGGGACACCTGAGCGTGGTTCCTCTTGGTAAATAATGTGAACACAAAGTGAACATTGCAAGCTATCTTTGTTCTGGTCTTCCCTGGGAGCCACTGCACGTTCAGCTGCTGCTGTATTGGATTAAGATTCTGCTCATGAGCAGGGAAATGCCTGGGCTGCAGCCTTACACTGTGGGATGCTGCAGCGTTGGTGGCCCTGGCCAACACTTCCAGACTCCAATACCATGTGCCCCAAGGAAAGAGGCTCAATGTTTCTCACCGTATGAGCTCTGAATCTTGAGAATTTTGGGTTCAAATTGATAACTTTAAAAAAAGAAAATCTTGATTAAGTAGCTTACCTTTTTTGAGCCCCATTTCCCCCACCTGTAAAAAGGGGAACTGTCATGCCCTAACTGGTTTGGCTCAGTGGATAGAGCATCGGCCTGCGGTCTTAAGGGTCCCAGGTTCGATTCCGGCCAAAGGCATATACCTTGGTTGAGAGCACATACCCAGTAGGGAGTGTGCAGGAGGCAACTGATCGATGTTCCTCTCTCATCAATGTTTCTAACTCTCTATCCATCTCCCTTCCTCTCTGTAAAAAATCACTAAAATATATTTTAAAAAAGGGGGGAACTGTCAGTAGCCATCTTGTAGGGTTGTTGTGAAGAATATATGGGATAATCTTGAAACATGCTTAAAACTGGCTAGAAAAATATATTTTTTAAGAAAGTGACTATAGTATATGTTAAGTGCTCAACAATGTGAATTTTTCCTTGTGTCACAATCATTGTCATCATAATTATCACTCCAGAAAAAGAGACCTAGTTTAATTGTCTTGGCCATGTTTAAGTTGACATTTATAGCCTGGGTTTAATGTTATGGGAAAGAAAAAAGAAACCCAAGGAAAGACAAAAAAGGTCAAAAGAGGAAGTGAAGAGGGGTAGTGGGGAGAAGAGGACAGAAAGGGAA
>NW_006288443.1:681707-708808 GCF_000327345.1 Myotis davidii
TGAAGTTGTTTCGGGTCCTTGGGTGGCCAACAACTAACTTAAGATTTTGGTGGGAAGGCACCACACAACTAAACATTAGCCAGATGGCTACATCAAGTCATTCTAAGGTAAGTGGGACACATTTTTATAGGGATGTATACCTCTTCATCTGTGCAAGATAACTTTTTGTCATGTAGTACTTTATACTCTTCCTTCTTCTTTATTGGTGATGAGTGATGATGATGATGATGATGATAGCAGCAGTAGCTCTCAGTTACTGAGCTTCTATGGTGAGGTGTAGACCACATTTCATTATGAAGACATTAAGTCTCAAGTGGTAAACCAGAAATCTGATAGTCTCGGAGATATCACACAATAGCTATACACTTTATGCCTATGTTTTCAATCTTGGGATCTTTCTTAAACTCTATTGTTTTCCTTTTCTTCCCTCCATATTAAAAAAAAAAGTTGGCTTTAGGATGCTCTGGAATCAGTAGATTGTTCTGCTGTCAACTGCACGAGAAAGGGTCAATGAGAATCAGATTATCTTGGTCTTAGAAAGTATAGATACCTTACCTGGCACTCTCCACTTATGCAGGACACAAATTCTAAGTTTTATTGCTACTTCAAATTTCCAAATATCAGGAAGTTAGTGGGAATCCTTACAATAAAAAAGCTTCCTACTGCCTCTATCAGGTCAATTCACCAGAGCTTTATTTAACAAAAACTAATATGTTTAAAACAAATTCAATGAAAAGTCAGTTTGTCTAATAGCATTTTGTTTATAATAATTTTTGGTGAACAATTATTGATCACTTTGAACATATGTCTTATATGATATCAGATATGGAATCAATTTCCATATTCTTGCCCTCCCATTTTTTTAATCCTCACCTGAGGATATGTTTTTCATTGCTTGCCTCCTGTATACTCCCTGACTCAAGATCCAACCTGGGCATGTGCTGTGACAGGGAATTGAATCCACAACCTTTCGGTACACAGGGCAATGCTCCAACAAACCGAGCCACTCACCTAGGGCTCATACTTTTACCTTTTTGAGTGCTTTTTCCATTTTCCTTATTCATCAAGGATCTTGCAAACACGTGTAGTACTTATTGTGGTTATTTGCTTAAGTCACTATGATGTCTCCTGGGAGAAAATGTATCCTAAAGGGAGAGGAAAGTAGCTCTATCTGGGGACAGAGCACTAGACATTGGAGGGAAGAATTAGTTGTTTTTCCACTTTAAAATTCAGATGATAAATCATCGCTTATTTAGTCATTGCTAGATACAATAGTTTCTAAAGGTCGATCAATCAGACAAGTATTTATTAATTACATGCTCACTATGTAATTAGTGCTATAATTGGATATGTATAAAACTTGATAGCTACTCCATTTGTTTTTCATCTTTATACCCAGAATCCAGAAGAGTGCCTGATTTATGTACATGATCAATTACTAATTGATGGATAAATTAGTGAGTTAAAAAAACCGAATGGATAAATGACCTGGTGAATTTATACCCTAGTTGTGGAGGCAAAACAAATGAGGAGAGGCAGCAATCTTTAGTGAAGGGGGAATGTAATTTAGGATTGAATTATGCACAGTGTGGTAGACTGAGTTAATACTTGGCTTACATTTCTATGAAGATTTTGACTTGGTCAGTGACCATACATGTCACTAAAATAAAAGAAGCCCAGAAGATATTTTCAGGTGGTAACATAGTTTAATTTGATAAAAATGAGTTCTAAAATACCTATGAAAACAGTTAGACTGAAATGATAGGGGAAGGCTTCAGTGAGGAGATAATATTTGATTTGGATAGAATTTTAATTGAATGCAAAAAATGGGAAACTAGTATTGATTTCCTTCTATGTAGCAGCTACTTATACAAATATCATTTTTCAACTTCACAACATCAAGATATCTTTTAATAGATAAAGAAACTAGGGTAAGAATAAAGACCAATATCACCTGGGTGTAAAGAAATCAGGATTGGAGGCAGGACAGTCACAGTAATGCCCTTGCTCTGCCCTGTGTACCTCTTTAAAGAGACCAGGTCAGGGCTTATTATACAGGGAGATCCTAGATATTTGGTCTGCAAATGTACATTGCTTTTGCAAATTAACTCTCTTAAATAGGGAAGATTTCTCCCAAAATGAAGTTTGTCAGCTTTTCAATCTGTAGCAAACAGTGCTCTTTGCTCTTCAATATCTATTCTCCCCTTCTGTTTTACTAGAATATACTATGCCCCCTACAGTTCTATAAAGGCATGAAAAGGGCAGTGCCTATAGCTCTCAGAGGTATTGCACAGCAGCCGGGAACCTAGGTTAAGTGGGGATCCCAATATAGCAGATAGAGGTGGAACAGATGAGCCTTGGGGCTCCCGCTTTTCCCTCCCTCCACCTTCTTTGGGCCAATGTATATGATGCAGGTAGAACCTCTTGGAAATGAGGGGTTCCAGGGCAGAGGAAGGTATTGACCTCAAGGGCCAAGGTCATCTGAAGTAGGTGAGCAAAGGAGAAATCACCCAAGATTGTAACATGAGAGGCTCTCTCAGGAACAGCACCACACCTGGTGCCATCATTTCACCTGGAACAGCATTAGCTGACTTTGCCCTCCATTATCATGTAAAGCAAAACTAGTTGCAGTCCCAATTTTTGTAAATTCTTGGGAAGAATACAAATTCTGAGAAGACAAAAACAAGGTATTAATTTATACACGAGAGCACAGAACTAGTAAACCAGATCAAACAAGAATATTTTCAGAAAGATAACTGAGGATTATGGTAAAAAGAAATAGTAACAAGAATTTGTGAAGAAGAAACATTCAGAGATAATGGGTATAAAACCAATAATTATTAAATAAAAAGTGGATGGATGGAATCCCACAAGTAATACAGCTGAAAGATAATATATCAAAGATGTGGGGAAGAAATAAAGATTTGGGAAAAAATAGAGAAAAGTTAAGAGATACAGAAGAGTGAAATTAATGTGTCAATATCTTTCTATAAAAGCCTCAGAGTGAAAAAAATGTAGATAAAAGGAAAGAAATAATGCCTCATTTTTTTTTTTTTAAGTCATAGAAAGGTATAAGAACTTATTGAAGGGGCAAATTAAGAGGCACAAAGAAAACCCAAACCTAGGCACATTACAGTGAGACATTGGGAGGAGGTACTGGGGATGTACTTTTTGGTTGGCTAAATATACCCCTTCCCTCCCTCTTGTCAATATCAAATTACATATATTATATAATTTGATAAAGCAAAATACTTTACCAATCTCTATTGCAGCTAAGGGGGCCATACAAGGTAGTTCTAGCCAATGAGATATAAGCAGAAGTCTGCTATGGGGTGTCTGGGAAATTTTAACTAATAAAAAGACAGAAGTCACTACCTCAGTCCATTTGTGCTGCTGTAACAAAACATTGATTGGATGGCTTATAAACAATATTTAGTTCTCACATGGTTGGAAACCAGGAAGTCCAGGATCAAGGTGTTAATAGATTTGGTATCTCATCAGAACCTCCTGGTTAATAAATCTTTAATAACTATCTTTTCATTGTGTTCTCATACGGCCAGAAGGCTAGGGGCTCTGTGAGGTCTCTTTATATAAGAGCACTAGAGGCCCAATGCACAAAATTCGTGCAAGGGGCTCAGCCCTTGGAGCCCCAGCTTCATCTGGAAGGTCATCTGGAAGGTCATTTGGCTGTCTGGTCTAATTAACATATTACGCTTTTATTATTGTAGTTTAAACCCATTCATGAGTGCTGCACCCTCACAGCTTAAAGCACCTCTCATAGGACTCACCTCCTTATACCGTCTAAGTAATCAATAGCTACAACACAAATAAGTAAAGAACAATTCACACATAACATTTCAAAATGAGGCTATAATAACTAACTTTACCCCAAAGCATTTGAAAATCTTGATGAAGTAAATTTATGGAAATGTAAATTTTGCATGAAAAGAATGATGACACTTGAATATTCTAATAACTACTAAATAAAATAAAAAGGTTAGTTAACAACCTGCTTTCTCATCCCTCTTCTTCCCCCCCAAAAGGCAGAGAATCAGCAGTTTAAAAGGGAGTACTCTCAAGTGTTCAAGACACAGAAACTCCCTAACCTGACAGAGATGAATGGTGGGAGAGGAAAGAAAAAGATCAGTGCGGAGTTGAAATGAGAAGAGGAGAAGTAGGATCAGCAGAAAATTTTTAAAAACCAGAAATAAGCCTTTACACAGTAGTATTTATAATGTGTTTATTAACTCAAGATTAACTCAAAGGTTAAAAATGTTTCTTGATGTGATAAAAACAACAATCCTATCTAATAAAAGAGAAACATGGTAATTAGCATACATCCGCTACACTTCCCATTGGCTAATCAGCGAGATATGCAAATTAACTGCCAGCCAAGATGGCGGCTGGCAGCCAGGCAGCTTGAAACTAACATGAGTTTTGCTTGCTTCAGTGACGGAGGAAACCAATGTTCCCTGCCTGCCTTGCCGGCTCTGAGCTTGCAGTTTGAAACATAGTTACAAATATAGAAGCTAAACATAACTTCAGAAAACTGCTTTCAGCGAGCCAGGATCTCAGAGCTGGAGTTGATACAGTGTTTCGAGTATAGAACCCAAACAAACCAGATACCTGCTTTCAGCAGCAGAGGCCTCAGAGCGGGAGCCAGAGCTAAAGCTGGCCCAGAATTTAAAAAAAGAGAAAGAAAGGAGCAGGTGGGAGCTTCAGTCACCTGCCAGCCTGAAAACAGCCCTCAGCCTCTCACCCAGACTGGCCAGGCACCCCAGTGGGGACCCCCACCCTGATCCAGGACACCCTTCAGGGCAAACCAGCTGGCCCCCACCCATGCACCAAGCCTCTATCCTATATAGTAAAAGGGTAATATGCCTCCCAGCACCGGGATCAGCAGAGCTGAGAGGCCTCCTGGCACCGGGATCAGTGTGACAGGGGGCAGCGCCCAAACTCCCTGGTAGCCCTGTGGCTCTGTGTGTGACAGGGGGCGGGGCCACAATCTCCCTATCCACCCTGCTCTGTTCGTGACAGGTGAAGGTGCCCCAACCCCCTGATCAGCCCTGCTCTGTGCCCGATAGGGGGGAGGTCCCCAACCCCATGATCGCCCTGTGGCTCTGTGTGTGACAGGGTGCGGCGCCCTAACCTCCCCTCCCCCCACGGGCCCTGCTCTGTGTGTGATGGGGTAGAGCCATAACCTCCCCATCGGCCTGCCCTGAGTGTGACAGTGGCGGGGCCCCAACCCCCTGATCCGCTCTGCTCTGTGCATGACAGGGGGCAGCACCCCAACCCTCTGATCCGCCCTGCTCTGTGCATGACAGGGGGCAGCACCCCAACCCTCTGATCCGCCCTGCTCTGTGCATGACAGGGGGCAGCACCCCAACCCTCTGATCCGCCCTGCTCTGTGCATGACAGGGGGCAGCACCCCAACCCCCTGATTGGCCCTGCTCTGTGCGTGACAGGGTACGGAGCCCCAACCCCCCTGATGGGCCCTGCTCTGTTCGTGACAGGGTATGGAACCCCAACCCCCCTGATGGGCCCTACTCTGTGAGTGACAGGGGGCAGAGCCCCAACCACCTGATTGGCTCTGCTCTGTACGTGACCAGGGGTGGCGCCGGAACCTCCCCATCAACCCTGCCTTGAGTGTGACAGGGGGCGGTGCTCCAACCCCCCAATCGGCCCTACCCTGAGCGTGACTGAAGGTGGCATCGCAACCTCCAGATCCACCCTGCTCTGTGCATGACAGGGGGTGGCACCCCAACTCCCCAATCGGCCCTGCTCTGAGCCCAACCAGGGGCTGCACCTAGGGATTGGGCCTGCCCTCTGCCACCCGGGAGCAGGCCTTAGCCAGCAGGTCGTTATCTCCCGAGGGGTCCCAGACTGTGAGAGGGCACAGGCCAGGCTGAGGGATACCCCTCCCCTCTGAGTGCACAAATTTTTGTGCACCGGGCCTCTAGTATTCTTATAAAAAATATGTTTGGAATACAGGAATGTAAATAGGAGAAAATAATGTTTCAGTATATAGTAGGTGAATGCAACCTCCTTCTCAAAACAGTCACATCAACAGTTTTAACATCAGGTAAATAGAAATTAAATCCCTTACCCACTCCCCACCAAAAAGACAGTAGGGCACTGGTAACAGGAATAATAGGTATGATAATCATAGAAATTTATGTACCTAATACTATATGTTCAAAATAATCACTAGTAGCTCTATGGAGACAACTAGATCAACAATTATAACTGAATATTTTAATTTACATATCTCAGAAAGTGATAAAGCAAACAGAACAAAACTATTCAACAAGGCTATTGAGTTTAAACAAATAGCTACATGAAAGTTTGGGACTCAAATAAAAGATATGCAAAAAGCAGTTACATGAAAGCACCAGTTACTGGCCACAGAGGAAGACCTCAATATAACCCGATGAATTAATACCATGTAGACTCAGATCACAACGCAATAAAATTAGAAATAAGTAAGAAAGGAAAGCTCAAACAAATCCCATATGTTTGAATATTAAATAACATTTCACTAAATGACTAGTTAAGAAATCATAAGAGAAATTATGGACTTCTAAGAGCTAACACATACTATTTGATTATAGGCCAATATTTGCCAGATGAATCTGCAGCTTTACTTTAAGTGAAATGTGTAGATTTGAATATATCACAAACAAACAGGAGAGAGAAAAAATGAAGTTAACATTCAAATCAGGAAACTAGAAAAAATTTATCAGCATAAAGTCAAACCTATAAGAATGGCAATAATAATTACAAAGGCATAAATAAAAGAAATAGAGAATAACACAATCCCAAGGGATGCTTAATAAAACAAAAACTCAATACTTTGAGTATAAGACATATGAACTAGTAAATTTGATCAACAGAAGAGACAGAAGATATAAATACTATAAAATGTAGTATAAAAAGGGGAATTACTTCAGGCATAACAAAAAATAAAAATCATGAGGCTATAATAACAAACATTATCCCAAAGCATTGAAAATCTTGATGAAATAAATTTATGGAATTGTAAATTTTGCATGAAAAGAATTATGATACTTGAATATTCCAATAACTACTAAAGAAAATAAAAATGTTAGTCAGCAACTTGTCTCCTCATCCCCCTTCTTCCCCCGCAAAAGGCAGAGAATCAGCAGTTTAAAAGTGAGTACTATCAAGTGTTCAAGGCACAGAAACTCCCTATCATTAATAAGCTGATCTAAAACACAAAGAAAGAAAGTTGGACAACTCATAATATGAAACTGGTTTAAATTTTTACCTCCTTTTTGAGGAAGTTGCCTTGCACCAATCCCCTCCCCGCCCCACTGCTGCCCCCCCTTCCCCCCTCTCTGGTGATAATAAGAGCAGAAAGAGCACCCTAAGCTTCGGGTTGTCTAGACTTCTTCCATAATACTTCTCAAACTTTTTTTTTTTTTTTTAATACAGTAAAGTCAATTAGTCAAACCGCTAAGGCAACACTATGCAATTACATGGTTTATTTTCTTTGCTGACTCTCATTACAGTTTGTGAAAGCATCAACATTCATATAGTACAATACTTAATGTGTTCTAAGACACATAGGTTAGTATTAAATTTTACAGAAAATGTAAAAGAACTCGGTTTTCATCATTTCCTCTTTTTACTCTACCAAGTTTCTAAGAACCTATCTTGGAGTGCTCCCTGGACCTTGGGAACATATTAGGCAAAGACTTCCTGGTGTTTCCATATGGGGATAGGGTTGGGCCTCAGTTCTCTCTTGTGCCTGTGAAGCCCTTTCTTTGTGATGTTTTATATCAGTCCGCCCCCCCCCCCCAAGTGTAGAAGTCTTCTATTATTACCATTTGTATATTTATTTAAATTGAACCTATATAAGAGATAGGCTCTTCTTGCTATGATAAGCATTGTCTTAAGAGTTGGTATTAAACCAACCTTTTTGTTTTTTTTACTGTCCTCTTCTTTTGGGTCTATTTCTCTCAGATACATTTTATGGTAGGGTTTTTTTTTTTTGTTTTTACATTTGTCTATTTGTTTTTACATGCTATGAGACTATACTCTTGTTTATTTAATCCTTCAATACACCAATTTTTAGACTAGAGAAAGTTAAAGTATACAAAATTATAGGCTGACTTAATATATAAACAAGGGTATAAAACTAAAAATTTCACATTATTTGCTTCATATATATGCATATATTTAAATTATATCATGGTCAGGTAGGGTTTGTACTAGAAACTAAAGGATGTTTTGACACCGTATGCAATAATTACCACATTTATGGCCTTTTTTGGGGGAAAAAAAGAGTTCCATAATCCTATATAATAAAAGCCTAATATTCTAAGTGTCCGGTCGACTGGTTGGCCGTTCAGCCAATCAAAGCGTATTATGCTAATGATATGTCAAGGTTACTCAACCGCTCGCTATGAGGTGCACCAACCACCAGGGGGCAGACACTCTGACCATTAGGTTAGCTTGCTGCTGGGGTCCAGCCGATTGGGACTGAGTGAGATGGGCCAGACACGCCCTGGAGCCCTCCCGCAGCCCCTCCCCTGCTGGTCAACCTCTTGTGTCTCTCCCTGGCCCCAATCATGCACCGGTGGGGTCCCTTGGCCTGGCCTGCACCCTCTTGCAATCCGAGACCCTTTGGGGGATGTCGGAAAGCCAGTTTCGGCCTGATCCCACAGGCATATCTATATAATAAAAGCCTAAGTGACCATATGGCGGAACGACCAGAATAACTGGTCCCTATGATGTGCACTGATCACCAGAGGGAAGACGCTCAATGCAGGAGCTGCCCCTGGTGATCAGTGCGCTTCTATAGGGGAGCGCAGCTCAGAAGCCAGCTCATGCAGCAGTGCTAAGGAGCAGCGAGATAAGTGGTAAGGAGCAGGGAGCAGGCAGACGGTAAGGAGCGAGAGGTCCTGGACCATGAGAGAGCACAGGCTGGGCTGAGGGACACCCCCTCCCTTGCACAAATTTCATGCACTGGGCCTCTAGTTATTTCAATAAATACACTAGGAAACATTGTTAGTAAGGTAGGACTAGAAGGAAACTTCTTTAACCTGATAAAAGTTATCTACCAAAAAAGGGAGATTCACAATGTGGAGAGTTTATGTGCAGTTTCTTTAAGTTTATGAATAATTAGGTATGTAAGATGGCACCACTATGTTCCCTGTAATACTTTTGGAACTGGCAAAAATAAGACAAGAAAAATAAACAAGAGGCATGAAAGAATAGAAAGAAAGAATCACAATAGCTATTGTTTTCAGATTATCTGCAGAACAAACTAAGGAGGAACTAATCTGCCATCTCTGGATCCTTATCTTCTCTCCTCTTCTCATAGACAGGCAGGTTTGAGTTCGCTCAATGGAAGAACAGGTTGATCCAGTTTCAGAGATTCCTCCTTTCTAAAAATACTACTGCTCCTATCAGAACTTCCCTTTAAATACAATGGCATAAGTGTTCCCTGTCCCCTGTCCTAGAAATATATAGAATATTAATGGAGCAGGGTTCCATTCTTTTGAAACATTGGCCTGGTGCAGGTGGTCCAACAATGAAGCTATAGAATAATGAGAGTTCACAGAATTGTGTGTGTTCTACTGTTTTTCTACTTGTAAGATTCTCACCCCAATTATATCCTTATCACAGGGTACTAATATTCAATGTTTACCATTCTTCGGCATAACACAAAATCAAAGTCTCAGAAAAATCATTGTAACTATTAAGATAGTTTGGCAAGCTGTTGGATATAAGATCACTTTACAAAATCATAATCACCAACAAACAATCTATAATAATAAAAGTGTAATATGCTAATTAGACTGGACAGCCGAACGACCTTCCACACATCATTTCAGATGTCCTTTTGGACCACGCCACAGGGGCAGTGGCCAAGGCAGAGGCGGTTAGGGGTGATCAGGCAGGCGCACAAGCAGTTAGGGGTGATCAGGTAGGCAGGCAAGTGGTTAGGGGCGATCAGGCAGGTAGGCAAGAAGAGTGATTAAGGGCAATCAGCCAGGTAGTTGAGTGGTTAGGGGCCATAAGGCAGGCATGCAAAGTGGTTAGGGTGATCAGGCAGGCAGACAGGCCAGCAGTTAAGGGTGATCAGGCAGGCAGGTGAGTGGTAGGGGTGATGAGGCAGGCAGGCAGTGTGGTTAGGGGTGATGAGGCAGGCAGGCAAGTGGTTAGGGATGATGAGGCAGGCAGGCGAGTGGCAGGGGAAATCAGGCAGGCAGGCAGGCCAACAGTTAGGAGCCAGCGGTCCCGGATTGCGAGAGGGATGTCCGACTGTCAGTTTAGGCCCGATCAGGTCTAAACTGGCAGTCAGACATCCCCTGAGGGGTCTTGGATTGCGAGAGGGTGCTGACCGGGCTGAGGGACCCCACACATCCCCCCGCCATGCACAAATTTTGTGCACTGAGCCTCTAATTTAAAATAATGGTCATGACAGCTTTATTTATAATAGCCCCCAAAGGGAAAATATCTCTAATGTTCATCAACAGTTGACTTGATACTCACTGTGGTATATTCCTTCAGGGGTATACCACTCCGCAATAAAGCAACTCACTAACTGACACACAGCAACATAGACAGATGACTCTTAAAAATAGCCTGTGCAGAATCAGACACTACAGAGTATATAAAGTGTGATTCCATTTATGTGGATATATCTACCTGAAACTGTAGAAGAGACAAATCTAACATGTCGTGTCAGAAAGCACATCAACGGCAACCTGGGGCTTACTCAGGGCCAATCCCTGAAGGTACAACAGAGCAACCAGAGATGTGCTTAACCAAAGCTCTTGGACTTCCAATTATTCTCAGGAAGATTCTCCCTTTATCCATGTCTCTGCTTTAAGGTGGTGGGTCTGAGTACTCCATGAACAACTGTGCTGTGAAATGAGGGGGAAAATGAGACAGGTGGCAAGTTTTCCAAGGTGCTAAATTTATTCAATTGTAAGTGACTATTCATTATTTTGAAATTATCTCCTTGCAATTTGGTGTTAAAATGTACATTTACTTTTTTGCAATGGTGACAGTGAACAATGAAGTAGAATTTTTATTTATTTTTGTTTTTTTAATTAAATATTTATTATTGAAAGTATTACATATGTCCCTTTTTCCCCCCATTGACCCCTTCTAGCCCGCCCCCACTGCCTGTCCCAGGCCTTCACCACCCTATTGTCTGTGTCCATGGGTTATGCATATATGCATACAAATTCTTTGATTTCTTCCCACCCTTCCTCCCTCCCCCACCTTCCCTCTGAGGTTTGACAGTCTGTTCCATGCTTCTATATCTATTTTGTTCATCACTTTATTTTGTTCATTAGATTCCACATATGAATGAGATCATGTGATACTTGTCTTTCTCTGACTGGCTTATTTCACTTAGCATAATACTCTCCATGCTGTCTCAAAGGGTAAGAGATCCTTCTTTTTTACTGCTGCATAGCATTCCACGGCGTAAATGTATGACAGCTTTTTTTTTTATCCACTAATCTGTTGATGGGCACTTGGGCTGTTTCCAGATCTTAGCTATTGTAAATTGTGCTGCCATGATGAAGTTGAATTTTTAATTGTCCTTCTTTGGTAAAATAGCTATTTGACAAGTCTGGGAATTATTTTTTAAAGAAGAAAAAGAAGAGGAGGAAGGAAATGTAAGAGAATGTCATATTCTATCTTGAGCTAGGGAGGGAAAGTTATCTATTTAAAAATTTTGCAGAAGCACAGGCATAAAAAAAGAGCAACAACAGAGAAACAAAAAAACAAACAAACTAGGATTTGTCTAAAACAAAATAAAAGTGTTGTGTTCATAAGACATATTATAGGTAATCTTAGCATGGAATTTACAATAAGAACTGTTTAATATTGAAAATATAACTAACATATGCTATTTAGCAACTATAAAGAGTATAGTATTGGAAAGGATAATTTACCTAAGTGTGTAATAAATACGTAAATTGATTCTCAAATCCACTATTAATTACATAAATGAAAATTAAATGATACTACTTTATAATCACCAAATTAGCACATGTTAGAAGGAAGGTGAGGATGTGGGCGGGGCTGGTGGTAGAGACATCCACATGCACAGCTGGTGGGAATGTGAAATGCTACAGTGATGCTAGAGAGAAGCTGCTAGAAGTTGTGTGCAAACTCAGGGAATGGCCATGAAAAATGAGGCCTATGGTATGTTGGCATCTAGTCTGCAAAAATAAGTTAGACTTACATTGGACAGCATGGAATGATCTAAAAAATAATGGTAAATGAAAATAGCAAGAAGCATGACACATAACAATATTTTTATGCAAATTATAAGCATACATAAAATATACTCAGTTTCCAAGGACACAAACATCAAATAACCAGCTGAGTGAAAAATTAGATGAGTGAAGAGGGAGAAGAGTGCTAAAATTAAAAATATAATAAGCTCTGACCAGTGTGGCTCAGTTGGTTGGAGCACTGTCCCTTACACTGAACGGTGGTGGGTTCAATTCCTGATCAGGGCATATACCTAGGTTTCAGGTTCCATCCTGGATTGAGGCATGTACAGGAGGCAACTAACTGATGTTTCTCTCACACTGATGTTTCTCTCTCTCTTCTCTCTAAAGTCAATAAAAAAAAAAAGTTAAACTTGTGACTGAACCTCAATGGAAAACATACTTGGATGAGGATTTTAAAATTTATATATATTTAAATGTAAATATACAGGGTGTCCCAAAAAATGCATACACATTTTAACAGCTGAAAGCTCAATTTTGAAAATGAAATGTATCTTAATAAACACTGCCTTTATAATTATTTGAAGACTGTGTATACATCTTTGGGGGAAACCTTATATGTATATATAATAAAATAAGAATGGAATTAAATAAAACAAGAAAATAACACACTGATGATGAAAATATGAGAAATTGAAAAGTATGATTAACCCTTCAGATGCTACATTTTAAATAGTAACCAAAGAAACCACAAAGAACCATGTCCCCTATGGTTCATGTGAAAAGGGGAGAAGATGAGCTAATGCCCAGAAGTGGCCCTAATCAATCCAAAGCCTTTGTAGGTACCTACACAGTGCTATGGATATTTGTATTGTGTTACCAGTAAAGTGTGTGCTTATATTTTTTAAATTCTGATTTTTTTAAATCCTTCTTTAGCTCATAAATTCCCACAAAGAAGATTCTCTGGTTCTTCATTCTCCATGGTGCTTAACCCCATCAGGTTGCAAATATTAGGCACACAATAATGTTCAGCCTATTTTGATTAAATTAATAGAACCAAAAAGCCTGGGTTCTGCAAGATGTGGCTCTCTTAGATGCATCATTAAATGATTACAGCAGATGTATTGAAATGCTGTACCTGTATCACCCTTATAAAATAAACATTCACCACCCTATACTTTGTTGCAAGTTTATTTTGCTGATTAGGGGATATTTCTTGTGCTAGATGTTTTGTAGCACCCCTGCTGTTTTGTGGTGTGGTGATATCCTTAGACCCTAGTAGATTTTCTCACAAGAGTTTCCGATTTTGTTTTTTGAACAAGAAAATAACATTTGTTTGTGGACTGTTTCTCTCACCTCTCCCTCGTCACAGACTCACATCCATTTCCCTCCAGATTTGGATGTTTTCTTTCTGTTCTTCCTCTGCGTGTTCCAGCAGTGGTCACTCGATTAGTAGAGGCAATATGATGAAGTGGGAAATGAGGCTGTCAAGTACGCAGAGTCAAATCCTTTCTAACCAGTTATTATCATAGTGAACTTGGGCAAGTTATTCAGCTTTTCCAGTTCAGCTTTCTCATTTCTAAGATGAAGGTAATAATACTCTGTTTATATTATTTTTGTGGGGATAATGCTAATATGGAAATTTTATACCATTGCGCTTAACTTTTTGATGTACCCATTTTTTTTCTATGAGACGTTGATAGTATTGCATATTTATTGGTCCTCAGGGCAAATCACTGTGGTGTTTTTTTTTAAAGCAAATAAGTAGAATCAACCCACTCCTCACCCTTACCCAGTTATCAAGTCTAATCACCCCTTGAGACTTGCTTCATTTTTGATACATCAATCTGTATTTTTACGCAGATTTTTGAGATAAGTTTAGAAATAGAGTGAGGCTTTGGGAGGGAAAGATGATGTATCTGGGCATTTTAAAGGGTAGTAAAACAAAACTGAAAGCAGAATTTGTCTTTGGTATACACTAGAATGTCTCCTGAGCCACATAAATAGTATTAGTGGGAACTCTCCGTAGAATTTCTGTCTAAGATGGCAGAGAGAGAGAATGAGAAATCCACTCATAAAAGTGCTGAAAATAAATGGAGGAGTGATAACAGCATACCAAAGAGTCTGATAAACTTTTGGGAGACAGAAGGGATTTAGAATCATATTGGCAGTTGGATCACAGAGGAGAGAGCCACCATTGAGAGCAAGCACATGTCAATTGAGGAGGTAGCCCTGGGATTTAGCTTGAGGAGAGAGTTGACATGAGAAAAGAAAAAGGAGTTGAGGCCATTGGTTAAGAATTGTTTATAAAATAGTAGCTGGAACCTCATCCCCTCCCCACTCTGAAATGGTCCTTGCTCATTGCTGCTTGTGTTGTCAGGGTTTGCAACTGGCCAGCAGCTAGAGTCATGATCTGTGCAGGATATTGAGTCTTCCCTGTGTGGGGAATAAGGCTCTTTAGCTTACAAACCCTAGGAATTAGTTGATGAAATGAACTCAAGCTGTGATTTGGTTTCTTAGAAATCAAGCAATTATGATAAAAACTACCACCACCACCACCAATACTTTGTCCTTTTTTTCTCAGTCCTTAAAGAGACATAAAAAACAATGACAGAAATGGCTCCCTTAGCAAGAAATATGGATCCCGGCTTCACCTATTTTATCCCAACCTCCATGCACCTGATAGCCATTAGAGAAACAATTGGTGAAGACCCAGCAAATAAATATACAGAAATGTTAATGTTAATGCAATATGACTGGAAGGAAGAAAGGGAAGGAGGAAGGGAGGGAGGGAGGAAGGAAGATTAATGTCTTCTAGGAGAGAAAGTGAGATCTCCCTCTCTGTCATTGGGGACTAGAATTAACCTGGGTCTTGTGCACCCAGTACTTTGTGTGTCTAGGAGGAGACCTGTAGCCATATATCATTGTCTCACAACTTTTGATCAATTAATACGAGTAGGTTTCAAGCTCACCACTCCAGTTCACCACCAAGTTCTGAATTTACTTGCTTAGGCTTGAAAACATGTTTTGCATATGATAACCCTCTCTTCCCAGGGTTTGACCTTTGGTCTTTGTTTCATCTATTGTATGATCAATGTGAAACTTTAACATGATTGTACACCTCGGTACTCTCCCTTCTATCAGTGTTGACTAGGATTTATCCTCAGTCCATTGCAGCCAATGAATGTTGCTGGTTTATCTGCCCTTTCCAAACACACACATTGTTATAGGGCCAATCTTGATGTAGATTTGTTCTCTAGTTTCAGTCCTTCCAGTTGTCCTCCTTCTTTCATGGTTGCTGAGATATACCACAGACTTCATGTTTATCAGTTAATCAGAAGAAGGAAAAAACAAAAGACTTGGTGTAGAAACCCTCATCAGAGTTAGAGACTGTGGATTTGACTAGAATTTACCTGGTAAGTGAATCTGATGAATGGCTAAGAACATACAAATTGATTCTATTTTTTAGTCCAGAAAGTGTTTTATTCTTCTCAATTCAGTTATGTTTCAGAAATCAGGAAAGTTTCTTGGATTTCTCTCTCTTAAGGACACCAGCAATAACTTAAAAGAACCAAATGTTTACACAAATGAGTTTCATCAAATTCTCTAGTTGACATCAAGTGGTCAGACGCAGGGTGGGCATCAGCTGCCAACATTTTACCCCATAGATGGAGCCCGTACAAGGATTCTCCTGGAAAGAGCTGGTGGCAGTGACTGTAGAGACCCAAGGGGGTCTCAATGTTGTTTGAATTATTTGGCTTCAGTATTTTTCACAGGACCCATGTCCAACACGGAGGTATCTTTTAAAAGTTTTTACTTTTAGTTGAAGCCTGAGAAACTTTCAAATTTTCTTGGATTTTAAAAAAATCCAATGCAGTGTGATGGACATTTTAAAATAGCTGCTAGCACAATTGTAGAAGCTGAAGACACAGGCCCAGGTCATGTTGACATTGTAGTTAGTCTCTGTCCTCAAAGGGTGACCTCATTAGTGGTGAGAGAGCAAGTGAATGAATACTTTCAGTGTAATGTGATAAGCATAATTAGTGGCTAGGGAACAATCTACAAGTTCTAGGTGAGCAAAAAATGTAAATTTCTTTCCTTTCTGTCACCTCATTTTTACTGCAAGCTTCCATCTCACCACAGCTGGATAGCTAACCTCAATTTTTGAAAATTTCCATACCTGTGGTTGTACCATGTTCCTGGGGGTTTTATGCAGGGCCAAGGCCTTGAAAGGGGTCCCAAAGGCATACAGGGTATTTCCATGGTCCATGGTTAGTCTAGGCCTTCAGGTCTGGCCACCCTCTGCTGCTTCTGAGCTATGGGACACAGAAATCTTTGCCAGGATTGCCAGTGTTTGTCTTATCTAGAGGTCTTCCATCTGACTGAAAAATATCAGTGCCTGAGTTCCACCCCCACAGACTCTGACTCAGTTGGTTTTGGGGGTGGCATTCTGGGCTATTTCTTAAAGTTCCTCCAGGGTGACTCTAACATGCTGTTCCATTTGAGAACCATTGGCTTGGGTGCCACCAAGCCTCTCCCCTCTATGGCCTCAATGCTTTTATAGCCCAGCTGGAATGTCCCCTCATTGTTCTTTTAATTTACATTTCCCTAATGACATATACTGTTGGACATCATTTCATATGCTTATTTACTGTCTGTATATTTTCTTGGTAAAGCTTCTGTTAATGTCTTTTGCTAATTTTTAAAATAAAAATAATTTATTTTTTATTATAGTTACTTAAACTTACATTCTTTATGAAAAGATATTCAAATTTTATAAACTAAATATAATTATATTTTACATTTTAATTACTGTCAACAGAACAGAGGCTTTGTGATCATTTTAATTAAATACCTTCATTAGGGATTATACTAAAGGGAAGAAAATAAATTTTAAAAATTATATAATAGTTTATAACTTATGTGTATCCAATTTTATTATTAATCCAAATATCATTGGCATAAGAATAGAACAACTAGATGTGCACAAAAATTTATACAGCTGTTATTTTATATTTTGCAAACACTGCGTGACGTATAAACTATAATTTAACACACATTTGTCATTGAGAAGCTAACATTTTTAAAGAGGAGGATGAATATTTTGTTTACCAGTTTGACAGCTTTAGTTCTTTCCACATATGAGATGGGGATTCCATTTTTACTCTCCTAGGCTCCAGGAGTCTTAAGACTAGAACTACACCCTCTTCTGCCCCTACTGCCTAGGCCAGTGGTTCTCAACCTTCCTAATGCCGCGACCCTTTAACACAGTTCCTCATGTTGTGGTGACCCCCAACCATAAAATTATTTTCGTTGCTACTTCATAACTGTAATTTTGTTACTGTTGTGAATCGTAATGTAAATATGTGATATGCAGGATGTATTTAGGCGACCCCTTGAAGGGGTCGTTCGACCCCCAAAGGGGTCACGACCCACAGGTTTAGAACTGCTGGCCTAGACAGTTTGTTGTGCACCACTTGACCCCTCCTCTGGGACTTCCAGAAGAAAAGTCCATAAGACTATTTTTGTTTTTCCCCCCATTACGATCTCCTGCTGAGGCTGTGGGCACAGAGCCAGACATCTGCTTGAATAATGAATAAAGAGACAGGGGGAGAAACAGAAATAAAAGTTGTTTTTAAAAGATTACAGTTGAGGTCTTTTGGTTAAGATAGCAGCCTAGGTAAATGTCATACTCCCCTCCTCCCACAGCCACATCAAATTAAAACTAAACTACAGAACAATCATCATTTAGAAGCACCTGAAATCTAGCTGAACAGAAGTCCTGTAACTAAAGATATCAAGAAGAAGGCACCACAACACACCAGCTGCCCACTAGGACCTCCAGTCCTGAGTTCCAGTGTCCGGAAGAGAAGTTCCCATAACATCTGGCTGTAAAAGTCCGTGGGGATTGTGGCTGAGTGAGACAGAGGGCTGCTGGAGTCCCAGGCATTTCTCTTAAAGGGCCTGTGCACAACCTTAGTTGGACTTCCTTGCTCTAAGGTTCAGTGCTGAGGCAGCAGCTCAAAAGGCATCAGGGATGCACAGAGAGGAACTGAATTGTTTGCATCAGGGCCAGGGCTAGAGGTGGAGTCTCTCCAGGAGATAAGTACTGGCAATGGCCATTGTTCCTTTGCTGAGCTCTCCCCCTGCTGACACAGTCAGGACTCATATCTGGGACTCCATCAATCTGGCTAACAATGTTGATTTGCTGAGACTTGTTGGTTCCCTGAGACTCAGCCCCACCTAACCTGTGGGCCCACCCAAGCCATTTCTAGTGACTTTTCCTTACAAACAGCCTGTCTCAGCTCATGCTGTGGATTTTCCTAAAATAGCTCAAAAGTTCACAACCCTGAGCAAGCAGCATCTGGCCTCAACATGACCCTACCTCTTGCTAAGTGGTCCCAGGCCCTGCACTAGCAGCAGCTGGCTTCAGTTCACAGCTGGAACTCTCCCAGGCACCTGCAACCCCAGCACAAGTAGCAGTTATCTCCATATCTCTCTGTAACTCATGCCAGGTGGCCCCATGGAGGGTACAGGTGGCAGCTGACCTGGGCCTGCACCTCCCGGGCGGTCCCAAAGCCAGTGCATGCATTGGACAGCTTCAGACCGTGCCTGAACACCACTAATCATCTCCACCAGCGACTCACTCATGGGCAGACTCATTGTTAGGCAGGTTGATGGAGTCTGGAGATGACTGCTACTTGTGCTGGGCAAGTTCCAGCTGGGAGCAGCATCTGCTCCGTAGGGTGGGCTCCTGCACAGCAGCTCCTCCACTGTAGTCATGGTCAGTCCTCAAAGCCCATCGGCCTGGGGGTAAATTCCTTCCATTGATGTGCCAATGACAGTCAAGGCTAAACTACAACAGAAGAGTACACATAGTCCTTATGGGGATGGTGGGGGCCAACTGAAGTGCCTGGCTTGGATGATCAGGGAGGCTGCACTATTGGCTCCTACAGTATGCCTACTACATAAGGCCTTGCTACCAGCCATCTCTACTTAATATGTAGAAAAAACCACAGGGAGGTAGCCAAAATGAGTAGACAAAGAAACATGTCCCAAATGAAAGAATAGAACAAAACTCCAATAAAAAAAACTAAACAAAATAAAGACAAGCAATATACCAAATGCAGAGTTCAAACACTGGTTTTAAGGATCTTGACTTCAGGGGAAGAGTAGATAAGCTTAAAGAGAACTTCAACAAAGAGATAGGAAATAAAAATAAAAATGAAGATCGAAAACATAAAAAGAAACAATAAAAAATGAAGAATATCATAAGTGAAATGAAGAATACATTACAGGGAATCAACAGTAGAGTAGATGAAGCTGAGGATCAAATCAGTGATTTGGAAGATAAGAAAGCAGAAAACACCCAATCAGAACAGCAATAAGAAATATGCGGATAGTATAAAGAGCCTCTAGGACAACTTCAAGTGTACCAACATTTGGAACATGGGGATGCTGGAAGGAGAAGAGAGAAAAAAGAAGACATTGAAAAAAATATTGACAGGAGTTTGAAAATAACTACAGAAAACTTCCCTAACCTGGTGAAGGAAATAGACATACAAGTCTAAGAAGTGCAGAGAGTCCCAAACAAGATTAACCCAAAAAAGCCCACACCCAGACACATCATAATTAAAATGCTAAGGACGAAAGACAAAAGAAGACTTTTAAAAGCAGCAAGAGAAAAGCAGTTAGCTAACTATAGGGAAGCTCCCATTAGACGGTCAGCTGATTTATCAACAGAAATTTTGCAGGCCAGAAGAGAGTAGAAAGAAATACTCAAAGTAATGAAAAGCAAGGATATGTGACCAAGATTACTGTACCCCACAAAGCTATTATTTATAATCAAAGGACAAAAAAGGGCTCCAAGACAAGAAAAAGCTAAAGGAGTTCATCATCACCAAATCAGTATTACAAGAAACATTGAAGGGTCTTCTTTAAGGAGGAAAAAAAAAATGAAAATAGTAAAATGGCATAAATATACATGTATCCATAATTACTCTAAATGAAAATGGATTAAATGGTCCAATAAAAAGACATACAATGGTTAAATGGATAAAAAATAGGATCCTTACATGTGCTGTCTACAAGAGACTCACTTCAGATTAAAGAACACACACACATTGAAAGTAAAGGGACAGAAAATATATTTTATGAAAATGAAAACAAAACAAGAAGCTTGAGGAGCGCCCTAACATGTTTGGCTCAGTGGATAAAGCATCAACCTGCAGACTTAAAGGGTCCCAGGTTTGATTCCGGTCAAGGGCATGTACCTTGGTTGTAGGCACATCACCAGTAGGGGGTGTGCTGGGGGCAGCTGATCGATCTCATTGATGTTTCTAACTCTCTATCCCTCTCCCTTCCGCTCTGTAAAAATAATTAATAAAATATATTTTAAAAAAAGAAAAGAATCTTTAAAAAAAGAAGCTTGAGGAGGAATACTTATACTAAACAAAATAGACTTTGAAACAAAGGCTATACCACGAGATAAATAGCAATTCCACTTCTGGGAATTTATCCAAAGAAACTTAGAACACTAAACTGAAAAGACATATGCACCCCTATGTTCATTAAAGTATTATTTACAATAGCCAAGATATGTAAGCAACCTCAGTGTCCATCAATCCATGAATAGATAAAGAAGTGGTGCATATATACATGAAATATGACCCAGACATAAAAAAAAATCTTGCCATCTGCATCAACATGGATAGACCTCATTGGTACTCTGCTGGAGAATATAAGGTTGTTTTGTCAGGTTTTTGGCATGGTTTTTATCATTACTGAGGTATGACTTCCTCCTGTAACATGTGTCTTAGCTCCAGGATGGGTAATTTCTTAGCTTCTCTGTCCTTTGGTAAGAGGCAAAGCATGAAAGCAGCATTAGTTGTTTGCTGCATACACTCAGTAAGCTGGCCATTAGCCAGGTTTCCTCACAGAGTTAGGCAACGTGCCTTTTCCCATTTTGTGATGGGAAGAGGAAAATGAATTAACTTGGACATGTTTGGATGCTTTTCAGCATGAAAACTGATATCCATAGGTTTGAAATAAGTTTGTTCTCTAAATATTGGCACTCAAAAACTTTTAAATGAAATTACTCTGGTGATTCACATATAGAACATGGAGAAATAATGAAATTATAATCATTTCAGAGAATTTTAAAAGACACACTGAACAAGATACTTATGGGTGAAAGTTGACACAGCTCTGATTGTGACTCCTTGAATATATTCTTGAGAGATTTTTCTAGAAGAAGGAGTGGGAGGGGAAGAGAAATACTTTGATAGATAGATTTTTCTCATTTCTTTGAAGATTTCTTCTTTTTATTAATATAGAGAACACAGGCATAATTTATTTAATGTTGTTCTATTGGGATTCTTATTTTGCCCATACAGAGGCAGACCACACCAATTATTGTTAATTTGATCTAGAAGGTTTTTCCCTATTTGGACATAATATTGATAAAGCTAATAATTCTTATAAGAAAAATAAAGTGCTTTCTTTTTTTTTTGCAAGGCAAATATCTTTACTTCTACATAGAAGGGTGCACCACACATGGTCTGGAAACACGTGCACACTGAAAGTGCTTTTTATATTAAACAAGACTGAAGTAACTTAACAAACCTTATGCAATCACAGGTGGAACATTTTGAAAAACTCTTCTTATATTTCTTAATTATCCTATCTAATAAAGAGGTAATATGCAAATTGACTATCACTCCAACACACAAGATGGCCACCCCCATGTTGTCAAAGATGGCCGCTTCCAAGTGGCCACAAGGTGGCCTGCAGGGGAGGGCAGTTGTGGGCAATCAGGCCAATAGGGGAGGGCAGTTAGGGGTGATCAGGCTAGCAGGGGAGGGCAGTTGGGGGCCACCAGGCCTGCAGGGGAGGGAAGTTGGGGGTTACCAGGCTAGCAGGAGAGGAGAGCAGTCCTGGATTGTGAGAGGGATGTCCGACTGCCCGTTTAGGCCCAACCCCTGAACAAGCAATCAGACATCCCTCAAGGGATCCCAGATTGGAGAAGGTGCAGGCTGGGCTGAGGACACCCCTTACCCCAGTGTACAAATTTCGTGCACAGGGCCTATAGTCCTATATAATAAAAGGCTAATATGCAAATCGACCAAACAGCAAAATGACTAGTAGCTATGATGCACACTAACCACCAGGGGGCAGATGCTCAACACAGGAG
Source organism: Myotis davidii (assembly GCF_000327345.1). NCBI lineage: Eukaryota > Metazoa > Chordata > Mammalia > Chiroptera > Vespertilionidae > Myotis > Myotis davidii. The sequence continues at coordinate 704,127 of NW_006288443.1, forward strand.
CTGCCCCCTGGTGGTCAGTGCACTCCCACAGGGGGAGTATTGCTGAGCCAGAAGCTTGGCTCACAGCTGGTGAGAGCAGCGACAGTGGAAGGAGCTTCTCCCACCTCCACAGCAGTCGGACATCTGCAAGAGGGAGCAGGCTGGGCTGAGGAACCCTCCTACCACCCAAGTGCATGAATTTTGTGCACTGGGCCTCTAGGTAATACACATTTATAAAAATAATTTTATGTTTACCAATTGTCATTATCCTGACAGCCTCCTTACACATGAGATAATGACTTTGGTTATAAGTTGTGGTATTTCTACAGAGTTTTCTAGATTTGGCTCAGAAAGTTGGTGTTCTACAAAGTCTTGAATTGAAAGAAAGAATTGTCCTGGGAAGAGAACTTGCCACAACCTAACAGAACATGAACAAATGGTGCATGATCCTAAGATATTGGAGGGATGCCATCAAGAACTAGAGAAATGGCACCTTCAATGTTGCAGCTTCAAAAGTTAAGAAATTATGAGCAGACTCTTTGTGAGGACTTCACTGCCTGGGGGAAATTTCCAAGGGGAAATTGATCTCTTCATTTTACTCTGTACCCCAGAGCCCTAATCACTAGTGAAAATAGTGTATTCTTCGGATTTACTAATATTTAACAATATTTCTCAGAATGAGCTTGCATGTTTAGCACAAAATATCCATGGGCACTGCTTCAACGTACTTACAGTCCTCTTATGGAGTCACTCTGCACAGACTTGTTATGCTCTGATTAGCTTATTAGTTCATTCTGTCTGGATCTGATTAGAGAGTTTGGGGCATTCTCTGTCAACTTGCTAGGAATTAGGACAGAAAATGCCTTTGAATTGTCTTTGCTCATTTAACCATGTCTCTGCAGATGTTCACTATTTACTTGTCTTTTATTTGGAAAGCACACTATTTGTGTAATCAATTAGAAGTGTACCATTTTGAATAAACAGAGAAGTTTATAAATAGATTAAAGTACTAAAGAGACATACTTCCCCCTCAATTGAGTGTCAACATGTGTATCAACATATAATTAATTCTGAGTGTCAAAAGATCATTTCAGGTTTCCTAGCTAGTTCATGCAGTTCTAATAAAAAAATGCATAGTATATAGTTTATGAAGGCAGCCTATAATGATAGTTTAGCTTATACTTACGTTATTTACAAATGATCATAAATTACTTTTTCTGTAAGAATGGAAACACAAAAAACCTGTTGCTTTTTGGATTAAATTATTTAACATAATTATATAGAAACATTGGTAGTGTTTTCGGAAAGTGTAATGAGAAACTCAACACGTTATTTGCCCACAATTCTATCTATTCTTGTTGCTTTAATATGAATGCATGAATGTGTTAGTGAGATGGCAATATTTTTTTGTAAAAAGAGGTTAGGCTTTGGAGACAGGCACAGAGCTGCAGCACTGGGTAGCTTCAAAGGGTGCCATTCATATCACTGGCTCCATGAGCAGCCTTCCCTGGAGCTGTGCCTTGTACCACAGGGGACCACACACTGTGGCCCTGGGGCAAACTAGTGATGGAACCTGATTACAGTGTTGGGCAAAATTCTTGGCTCATTGACCCTTCAATTATTATTATTTTTAAAAATATATTTTATTGATTTTTTACAGAGAGAAAGGGAAAGGGATAGAGAGTTAGAAACATCGATGAGAGAGAAACATTGATCAGCTGCTTTCTGCAACCCTCCTACTGGGGATGTGCCTGCAACCAAGGTACATGCCCTTGACCGGAATCGAACCTGGGACCCTTCAGTCTGCAGGCCGACGCTCTATCCACTGGGCCAAACCGGTCAGGGCAGACCCTTCAATTATTTTTAAAGTGGAGATTTTATTTGCCAAATATGGTTCTTTTGTGAGTTTTGTGAAGATGGGGGTTTGCAAGGGTTTATTCTCATAATAGCATTTAATTTGGTACCAATAGCATAGCAGGTGCTTAATAACTGCTAGCCATGAAAACGGGCAAATGAGATGAAGTCCAACAAGTTGATAAGAGGTGGGAAAAATGATGTTCACATAGGAACTAACACTTAAAAGACAGAAAAAATGAAATCAGCCTGGGAAGCTGGCCTAAGCCTTTGTGCGGCGCCTGAGGTTTGCTCCAAGTGTCGAAAGGCCTTGGCAGGACAGGCGACAGATAATGAATGAATGCGTATTATCAGAAGTCTGAAACCTTTAAATATTTAAAACTCGTTCTGCTTATGTGTCATGACAAGTAGGAAAACTACATCAAAGAGTTGGTGGTGCTTTGAATTTCAGTTTTAAATTCTTTCAAAGAAATACATTTCAGTATTTCTGTTCCAAGCCATTTTTTTCCTAAATGCTCCAGTAAAGACTTTGTAGTAATTGGCGATGCTACACATGTGCACATGCGTGCACACACACAAATACGTGCATACACACAAATATGTGCACAAACACACCTGCATCTTTTGGATATTTAACTGAAAAATATTGAAGTCCATCATATATAATTTTAGACTTTAACAAGAAAATATAAAGTAGACATTGAAAAATAATTGTTTTCTAGAAAAATAAGAGATGTTACAATAAAGAAAAAAGGTAGAAGAAAGTTCATGTAATTCAATATAATAAAAGTAAAAGTGTAACGACAATCATACAGCTATCAATCTTCAATAATTTGTGCTGAATCCAGCCTCAAATGCAATGAAGCTTTTATAAGATTTGTGATTACGGAGTGTAAAATATAACAGATGCTACAATATTTAGATGCCTGCTGGCATTTACCTTTTCCTCTGCACAGTTCATTTCAACTATATGAAAATTTTATGTGCTATCTAAAAGTAGAGAAGAAAGAAATTTATTTGTAAAGTAACCACAGGAGAATTGATAATGTTTCAGCAATGTGGTATTTTATTTTCTTCGACCAGATGAACTGTGTGAGAAAGTGGAGAATTTGATGATACACTATTATTTTCAGTTTTCATATAGAGGAAGATGCACAGGTCAAAAAAAAAATAATATCACGATGTGGAATTCAATTACTTTCTCTGTGGTATTCAGAGTTGACTTTTTTAAGGATGGGAGCCTCAATGTTCACTGGAGAAATGGTTTTGCTTTGAGGATTGCAAAGGAAGGGTACTGGCTTTGTGACTGGAAAAATAGCCAGTGTTATATTTTGGAAGCAAGATACTCAGAGTGCAATGTCTCATTTAAAAATACATTTTGCACATTATCAACTATTAGTCTTCTTCTTTTCAAAAATCCTTTTACTATCTCATCTATGATTGCAAATGCAGACATGATTTTAAATTCCAACTACTCTAAAATAAGTAAAAAAATCAAATTGCCTATTTTTAAAGATTTATGTTTCCTCTTTTTAAAAGGTTTATTTTTTATTTCCCATTATATCTTTTTTTTCAGAAAAATATTGAAAAATGAATGATAAATTATCTAGATGGCTGCAAACTAGAAATCTAGAAGTCATTGTTGGACACCTTCATATCCATCCTCCCCACATCCAATAAATCATTCATTTCTATCTACTTCATTTTCTAAATAGCCATTAAACCTGTTTGCTGCTTTCCATCTACTTTGGACCCTCTCCTGGAATGATGGAAATATCTCTTGGCTATTCTTCCTGCACCTACCCTTCCCAAGCAAATCTATTTTCACAATGTCTCAAAACGTAAATCCCACCTTCTTCTACCTGTATTTCCAGGGGTTCCCGCTGATCTTAGTATGAAGAAGAAAATTCTTAGGGCCCGTGAGCGCTGAGCTGCTTTGACCTTTGACATCTCCACTCCATCTCCTTCCGCTCTCTCCTGGCCCTCTGCAGTCTAGAGTCCTCTTTAAGGTCCTACCCTCCTCCTCATTTTTAAAAATAATTTGGAACTTTCCCCACAACAACGGTACTTGAAACTGAAATACCCATATCCCTGGATGTGCATGAAGGTGTGCCATGCAGCACACTGGTAATTTTTAAAAAGCCTCAATCTCCAATTCACAGCGTCCGCATGGATTTTCTGCGTTGATCAGCCTCAGGAATGTCTGCAGGTGAAGCGTCTGTGGCTCCCCCCTCCTTGTTCACCTTCACCATCACTCTTCTTTTGCTTTACAAACAAAGGAGGGCGGACCTTTCGTGATTCTTACTGCGAAACATTTCATCAGGTATTACAGTCTCTGGGGCACCTAGAAGGGGGGGTTCTAGCCATGATCATCCACAAAGACTTCTTTAGTCAAGCAGCCAAATCTTTTCTTTTTTTTTTTTAAAAAATATGTTTTATTGACTTTTTACAGAGAGGAAGGGAGAGAGACAGAGAACTAGAAACATCGCTGAGCGAGAAACATCGATCAGCTGTCTTTATTATATGTTTTTTTGATTTCAGAGAGGCAGGGAGAGGGAGGGAGAGAGACACAGAAACATCAATGATGAGAGAGAATCATTAATCGGCTGCCTCCTGCATGCCCCCAACTGGGGATGGGGCCTGCAACCAGGGCATATGGCCTGACTGGGAATAAACAGTGACCTCCTGGTTCATAGGTCGATGCTCAACCATTGGGCCACACCAGCCAGCCAGTCTTTTCCATTTTGATACATATTTCTGTCAAGGGAAAGTGGAATATTAGAAATGAGGCATTTTGGCCTGAATTGGAATATTCTGAATTCAGATATTCTGTGCAGTGGGGCAGCAGG
>NW_006288443.1:708839-714403 GCF_000327345.1 Myotis davidii
AGTTTTTCTTTATCCACCTCACTTCTTTCATCCACCAGCTGCAGTCAAGAAGCATTGCTCCTGAGGGAGGGAGGGTCTTTGGAGAACAACACAAAGAGAGGGTTGGTAGAAACAGTGAAGACAAAAGAAAAAAAAAAGAAATTGTGAAGACATCAGTATTTATTTCATACAAGGGGCAAACTAGGGGAGCCTCCAGCTTTACCTTAATTTATTTCTGTCTTTCTTGTCTATCTACCTATTTTACGATATTTAAATTTGTAAAAATCAGTCTGGGAAATATCAATATGCATTTTTGAATTTTATTTTTAACAATTTCATTACTAAGAAAGACCCTAGATTTACTCTCATTTACCTTTTACACGGTCTGTGTCTCAGTTACACAAATATCTCTTCAGGATCCTGTTTTCAAGTTTTTGGATATGTACCCAAGTTCCAGTTATTAATTATTTAATGAACTACATATTGTTTTTCATAGCAGCTGCACCATTTTACATTGCCAACAACAGTATATAGGGGTTCCAATTTCTCTACATTCTTGCCTGTACTTGTTATTTTCTGATTTTTTTTATAATGGCCACCCTAACAGGTTGAGATATTTAATTGTAGTTTGATTTGCATTTCCCTGATGATTAGTGAAGTTGAGAATCTTTTCATATACCATTGGCCATTTGTATGTCTTCTTTGCAGAAATATCTATTCAGGTTTTTTTTACTCATCTTTTAATTTCCCTTCCTTCCTTCCCTTCCTTCCTTCCTTCCTTCCTTCCTTCCTTCCTTCCTTCCTTCCTTCCTTCCTTCCTTCTTTCTTTCTTTCTTTCTTTCTTTCTTTCTTTCTTTCTTTCTTTCTTTCTTTCTTTCTTTCTTTCTTTCTTGTTTAGCTGTAGGAGTTCCATATATATTTTGAAAAATAACCTCTTATTAGATGTATGGTTTGCAAACATTTTGTCCCATTTTGTTTTGTTACATTGTTTCCTTTGCTACACAGAAACTTTTTAGTTTGAAATAGTTCTGCTTACCTATCTTTGCTTTGGTAGCCTGGGCTGTTGGTGTCATATCCACATCTGGGAATATTGGTAATTGTATGTTTTTGTTTAGAGTTTCTTCTCTTTGCCTGATCTATTGCATCTGGGTTGTTTTGCTCCATTATTTCATTTTAGTTTTTATCTTTCCAATCAAAGCTTTCCTCCACTGTTTGCAACCCTGATAGTCTGCTCATATTGGCAAGTTGGGGAAGAGCTGCAAGAAGGGTTGGTAGGACTGGGTCATTGTGAGATTCACTGCAGGAAATTGTGGCATGGCTTTATTGGAAAGCCCCGTATATTTTCTCTTGTGCTGGTCACATTGCCCAGAGAAAGTCCACCCAGCCTCCTGTCTGCAGGATAAAGATTTAGCTAACAGCGTTCTAAAGCAGATGAAGAATGAGGAGGGCTGGGAGGATATCAGCCCTCAGTGAAAAGGCATCCATTTAGTCTCCACATTCAGTTCTCATAAGACCCAAGCTCAGACACCCTTTGTTTAAAGCAAAAGCCATCTTCCAGCCATCTTCTTGGGTGGGAGTGAGGCACTGTGGAAGAGGGGATCTATTTCTGCTTCTTATGTAGTTTTCAGTCATTTCTTTTTATTTTAGTTTTCTCTCATTCGCCTCCACATCCAGAGGTACTGGGTGCCACCAACCCTTGAGACTTTGGAGACTGTGTCATTTGAAACATGGCTTTAGTTACTTAGCTTTTCAGTTTAGTATCCACTCATGTTTTATTTTGGTATATATATATTTTTTTCTCATTCAGTTCCCACACTCAGTCTTCTGTTTCAGAATAAAGAAGTGCACTGTCAATCCCCCTTGTCTCCCCTCACCCTCTGTATCCTTGTGGAGTTAAACAAAAATTTAAAAATAAATCTTGAAGTTTTAAAGATCTAGTAAAATTATAGATGTGAGCTCAATCTTATGTCTTTATTTGGAAACTCATTTGTCTTAAAAATTCTTATTTTTGTTGTCCTTCAGGGAATAAAAGTATGTGTGTGTGTGTGTGTGTGTGTGTAACCAAATTTGTCAATTTTTTCAATATGTTTCTGATTTTTTCTGAGAGCTCCCTTTTATACCAAGGTTACAGCAATTCTGTTTTTTAATTAAGTCTTTATTCTTTCAAAAACTTATTTTGGTCTTTGAAATGAGGTAGGAATCCAATTTTATTATTTTAAGACCATCTCAACACTGTTTATTAAGTAGCTAATTATTTTCCAACTGATTTATAATGACATTTTTAACTTTAGAAAATGTTAATATAGAATATAGATTTTTTTTTGGATTTTGTAGTCTTGCTTAATTTTTTATTCTTCTACTATGGCCTTATGGTATATTTTGATATCTGAAAAATTATTCCCCACTAGTTTTTTTAAAAAATTTGTCTGGTCTTGCCCATTTCTAATAGTTGTATAGGTATGTATTTCCATCATTAAAAAAAGTAGTCATACACTAACTTTGGAATCACAGATTAGTTGGTCAAGCATGGAGATTTTATAACCCAGAATATGGTGGTTTTTTCTATTTATTATAATCGCCTTTCATGTCTTATTTGATTGTATAAGACTGTCTCCATATATCTTTGTTTTGTTTTTTATACTTTTATTGCTATTGTGAACACACTAGAAATGGCACAGGGAGAAATAAAAACTTGCTTGGTCTTTCCTTCAAATCTTGGGTTCTTTCTAACATACTTCCTACGCTGGTCTATACCAGGAGTTCTCAAACTGAATTGCTCAGAAAAATCATAGGGTGTATTTTTTTAAAAATTGATTTGAGAGAGAGAATAGGAGAGAGAGAGAGAGAGAAATAGTGATCATTGCTCCACTTATATATACAGTCATTGGTTGCTTCTTGTATGTTGATCCCAATTGATCCCAATGAGCAGCCAAGTATGAGAACCACTGCCCCTTACCCTTGCTACTCAAAGGGTGATCAAAGGACCAGCAAAATGGACATTTTCTGTGATCTTGTTAGACACATAGCATCTCAGTCCCAAGGTGATTTGCATGCAACAAGCTTGAGGCTTACTACCCCATACAACATTACAGGTAAACATATTCCCAAACTTGCCTGCACATTCAACTCAATTCTGGAGTTAAAAAAAATGCTATTGCTAAGGCTTAGACTAGACTAATTGAACTAGTAGCTCCAGGAGATGGGGCTCAGGCATAGATAGGTTTTAAAAGTTCTCCAGATGATTCTAATGTGTAGCCACATTATAACCACTGACCTATATATGACCTATACATTTCACCTCTTCTTCCACTTAATACAAATAACACATATGTGATTCCTGTCTGGAAGTCATTAAAAATGGTGTTCTGGCCCTAGCTGGTTTGGCTCAGTGGATAGAACATCGGCCTGCGGACTAAAGAGTCCCGTGTTCAATTCTGGTCAAGGGCACATGCCTGGGCTGTGGGCTTGATCTCCAGTAGAGTGCATGCAGGAGGCAGCTGATCAATCATTATCTCTCATCAATGATGTTTCTATCTCTCTCTCCCTCTCCTTTCTTTTTTGAAATCAATAAAAATGTACTTGTATGCATGCATGTGAATGTAACAAATGGACACAGACAGTGGGGGTGGGGGTGGGGGGTGAAGGCATGTGTTGGGGGTTGAGGAGGCCTGAGAAAGGTCAATTGAAGAAAATGGAGATTTATGTAATACTTTAAACAATAAAGAATTTAAATTCAATACATACATTTTTAAAAAACAGTGTTTCGTGTTCTTAATGTAGTTTCAAATTATTTTGAATGCTATATATTTTGAAAATAAAAAATGATAGATTTATCCATCACATATGCCAAATTAAGCTTGCTTTACGTCTAAGAGACACAGGCAAATTAAAGTTCTTAGATTACATGTGACACACATGGAAATAATTAATGAAAATAACATTTGAAGCTCAAAGAATGCATGCTGAGATGATTTGTGTTTTGAAAAGTCCACAAGCTATCTGTGGACCACATGGCCCATCAGAGATCTCATTTTGAAGCCCCCATGCTAGATTATAGATGTTTTATAAGCAGAAACGCTTATTTGATTAATACATTTTAATTCATAGAATGGCATTGGTGATTGAGCGCCCTAAGCCAAATAAATGAGCCACTTATGTTCACATTAATAAAACAACAAATAATATCATCTTGATCAAGTGCTTCCTAAGAAACAGTTAGTAAATGATATCTGGTGTTTACTTTGTGTGCAATTTCTTTCCTCGAGGTGGAAGAAACTGATTTGCTTTTGATGAACCTGTGGTTGCCTACAAATTGATGTCCACAGATTTTCTACTTTATTAATTGTCCCAGCAATGATGTATATGAAATAGTCCCTCTTGTTGCAGGCTCTACAGTCAGCTAAGTGATGGCTGTATGCATTATGCATCCTAAGTCCAATGCAAGGGTGCATGAAAGATGCTGCTAAGGTCACCTTCCACGAAAGAGAACGCAGTGACCAAGTGCCTCTGTAAGACAGGCTTTATTGCTTTCATTTTGCTGCTTTCTTCATGTGTACATCAAGGTCAGAGGAATAAGAACACTCTAAAGTCACAGTTTTAATTTCTAAGAAGATGCAGGCACCCAAAATTCAATGTTCTGCAGACTGACAAGCGGTTCCAAAATATGCCAAATCCCACCAAATTTGCCTATAGTCACTCAAAAGTGACTGTTCCAAAAATTAGCACTTCAATTATGCCAAGGACACTTTGGGACTGAGTACAGAATATTTGGAATTTCAGCAGATGATGAAGAGTTTTATAAAATTACAATAAGCTATCATGTGTTTATTTGAAGAGAAGTGAACGATTTATACATTCTAGAGGATGCTCAAAGGAGATGTTTTACTTAATTTCTCAGAATTAAAGTAATCAAGTTGGAATAATGAAAAGAGTTAGGTTTTTGATGTCTCAGTGGCTTGGTTTCAATGATCATTTAGCCATTTGCTAGTTGTGTAATACTTTACTTGCATAATTATTATAATTAAGACTAGAGGCCTGGTGCACGAATTTGTGCCTGGATGGGGTCTGGATGGCCAACCCCAGTGGGGTGTTGAGGGCTGATTGGGGGCTGGGCTGGCTGGGGGGCAGGGGCCAATTGGGGCCTGGATCAGGCTGGTTGGCTGCCGTAGTGCGCGCCATAGCCACTGGTCGTTCTGGTCATTAGTTCTGGTCTCTGGGCTTTTATATATATAGCTAAGCATGACTGTAGGAGTAAATGAAATCAATAACTTAGCCCTGGGCAGTACCTTGATTCTTATACAATAGAGCATACTGCCAGTTATAGTATTCCTTGAATTACAAGTTGCATGGAGGTTTATAAAGAAACCTTCCAATTTGCTTTTAGAATAACCCTCCATTAGCCTTAGGATCAGATTACTGTATTGGCCCCTAAAACAAACAAACATCTTCTGATATAAATATTTTCATAAATCCGGAGAACTCATCTCAGGCATTAACAAATCACTAAAACAGTAAGTTTCAGGAAAAAGTATAGCTACCTGAGGCACACCAAGTCACACTTAGATTGTGTGTGTGTATATATATAT
>NW_006288443.1:714917-725128 GCF_000327345.1 Myotis davidii
TGCTATGATTTGACATCAGGGGCACAGATACCTCACAAACCCTTCAGACCAGTGCTTCATGCCTCAATGCACTTAATGCATTAATCACCTGAGGGGGCAGGGAGGTCAGGTCTTATTAAAATGCTGATTCTGGTTCCGCAGGGTTGTGTTGAGATTCTGCAGTCCGGGTGACGAGATGCATCTGGTCCATGGGCCACAATTTGAGTTGCAAGGCTGAGTGCATTTCAAACCTGGCTGCACATGAGATTTATCTGAAGGTGTCTTTAAAAATAATGACGGATGGCTCCTCCTCAGACCAGTTGAATCTCTGGGGTTTGCAGTACTGGCTTAGGCACTTTTTAAAAGCTGCCTGAGTGATCTTTATTTATAGAGCCATGGTTGAGAACTAGTGTTTTAGATGTAAGGGCAAGTGCTTCCATCACCTAGTATCAGGTAATTTATTTTAAAACGATTTGAAAGATGTTTGTAAAACCCTGGCTGGTGCGGCTCAGTTGGTTGAGCATCGATAGGTCACATAGTTCCATCTCCAGTCAGGGCACATATCCAGTTTTCAGGTTCAATCCCCAGTCTGGATGCATGCAGAAGGTAATGGATAGGTTTGCCTTTCACATCGATGTTTCTCTCTCTCTCTCTCTCTCTCTCTCTCTCTCTCTCTCTCTCTCTCTTCATTTCTCTTTCTCTAAAATCAATAAAAACATATTTTAAAAATATGTTGGTAAAGCTCAGGTTTTATAACATAGACCACCTGGGACTTATGCTTCAGAACACAACAGTATGAGTAGCAGGGCTCTTACTGGTGAAAAGGACATGGGGAGCTCTCCACACATGGTCCACATACTCCACCAGGAAGAGAGCTGTCACAATAGCTTCTAACAGGCCCTGGGACAGGTTCAAACCTCATCCCTTCCTTGTGGAAACAGCACCACACCATCAATGATTCTGAGGCTGTGCTCTGAACTTGGAGTAGAGAGAAATGTCATATGGCATTAAAGGTCCATATATAAAATATTCACAGATTTTATTTGCAGGTTAGGAAATGCCCACCACGTCAAGGAAGCTTTACTGCTATGGAAGATATTAGTTCTATCACAACTACCAATGATCCCATGCCTTTAATACTAGTACCTGTAATGAGCTGTCTGTCAGTTAACTCTTGCTTGTTAGAGTCCCAACTCTGAAATTGTTAGTTCCTTAACTACTTTCTCTGTTTCAGTGGCACCTGAATCAGATCAACTGGAGCATCTTAAAACCAGATTGGTATGCTCGTGCCCCATACTTTGTGGTTCAGTAAGTCTGGGGTGGAGATCAAGAAATGGCATTTCTAAAAATTTCCGTGAGATGCTCCTAATTATTGAAGACAGTATTTCATGTGTGAGAGAGACATGGCACCTCTCTGCCTGAAGAAAAGAAAGCCTGGAGTACCGACACTGGGAATGTGGAAGGGGGTGGGCTTTGCATAGTGCAGTTTTAGCGTCTGAGCTAGAATCAGGAGGCTCTGGCTCACTTGGACAGCTGTGATACGCTCCATACTCCCAACTGGGAGTCAGAGCTGGCTTCATGTTTGAAATAATTTTCCAAAGATTATCATTGATTTCATGCAAATATTTGTTCTCAGTGTATTTATACATTATTAACTGTGTCTTTGTACACATTAACTTACTTAATCTTTCTGAAATCCACTTTACACGTCACAACATGGGAGTACAGGGGTGTTGTGAGATGAACCTGGCTTCCCAGTCAGGAGAGAGCAGAAATGGGATTTGAATCTGCACAGTCTGGCTCTGTAGCCCAGAGACTTAACTTGGAGGATGGGATATATTTCTGATGTTTTGAAATATAATGGGATTTTAAAAAATATTATTGAACTTGTTTAAAGAAAAATGACTAACTCCTATCAGGTACCTGGCACAGGAGAGTTCTGCCTTAAGTTGGACATTGTACTAGAAAATCATTGATGTCTCTTAATTCTTAGATTCTATAATTAAATAATCTGGATTTTATAGGTTTTCTGTATCTGTTGACCTTTTGGTATTATTGTTTGGCTACTCATTTGAGCTTGCCTATAACGTAAGCTATGAGGCAGCAAATCAGGTTTTAATCTGCTGCTGGGATCTGTATTTATGAAAGAATATAGACTGATTCCATAACATGAAAAACGATTATGGCAGCCCCAGTCTCTAAAATGGCTCTTGGCTGTTCAAGTTGTCATATATAATCAGAAAAACAGCTTTAGGAAACCTGAAATCATATTTATAACTAAATCACTTTGTATAATGGAGTCTGGTGCTGTCAACCACAATTTGATCAACAATGGGGCAATTTAAGAAGTGTAAGTGAAATAGATTTGCCAATTAGATATAGCACTTTATAAATGTGGATAACTGATCCTGAGGAACCAATAAGTACCTGGAGAACTAAATAATCACTTTAAAAAGTAATCAAGCTATGTAATTCCATTTGAGTTTTCAGATCATGAGGAAAATTGTCTGAATCAAGAAAAAGAACATAAAGATTTCAATTCATTTCTGATATTACTTAATTAAGTTGGTTATCATGTTGCTATAAATATCATACCATTTTCTACAGCTTGCTGATTACCCTTATTTTTAAAGGTAATCCAGGGTTAGGTAAAAGAAATATGAATAACGTGTATTTTTTTCTTTTAATATAATGCAATTGAAGGAAATAATTGCAAATGAGATGGAGAAGTTAAACTTATTTGATGTTCTAAATTAGGAGGACGGGAGGAGATGATGGGAGCCTTGATGGTCTTTTGTTGGTAATCGTCATTATTACTTGAGAAGTCCATCCATTATTCCAAGCACAATGACCTTCATTCTGTAAGAAATGCTACACAAGTGAAAACCAATTAAAATTAAAACTCTTGTCTATGACAGCAGGACTTGATAAAGAATAGCAAAGTCTCAAGAAGTGCTAGTGAGATGTCTTGGGCTAATTCTGGCAGCTACAAAGTGAAGTGGGGCCACATTTTCAAGCCCAATGATTCACAAAATTTACTTCAAATTCAATTTACAAAATTTCATTGATATTTTTAACACTTCACATTTATTTTCTCTAAACTCAAAATTTTCGTACAATTTCCCCACGTAGAGCTATTATTTGTATGTTACCACTACCACTGAGAGAACTGAATGTGAAAATAGGGATCCTGACAGAATTCATAGGGACTCATTAGAAAATCATTACTAGATCCTCTATGGTTATTTATCTTGAAATCATACCTACTTGGGATTTCCTAGAGTCCTTACATGTCAACCTCAAAACAGATAAATCAGTTTAGAGCCGATAAAAATAGAGTTCTTATTATCCTCTTGGTCCTTTAATAAGTATTTTGCAATTTATAAAAATTACTAGATTCCTGGTGCACGAATTTGTGCATGGGTGGGGCGGGCTGGCCAGACTGGGACTGATCAGGCCAGGCAGGGGGGAAGGGCCACAAGCAGTTGGCCGGCTGGCCCCACCCCCTGGTTGACCTCCTGGTCGAACTCCTGGTCGAGGGGATAATTTGCATATTAGTCTTTTATGATATAGGATGCTAAATGATCTTATAAAAGGAGAAAATACTATTAACAGCTAAAATTTGGCAAAACTATATGCATAAAATTGAGGGGAAATATTATCATAATGAGGAGACAGAGGGAAGCTAGGTAGTCAGGAATTGGGACCATGGCAGGATTAGGATGGGGGTTGGGGGCAGAAAATAAAACCGGGAAAACAGCTAGGCAGCTGAGCATGGAAAGAAGGGCACCCACCAGAGACAAACTTTAAAATGTATGGATTGTTGCTAAAACAGGCAGCTTGTAGATAACCAATCACAAGGCAGTGAAATGTGTAACTAATCCCAACGATATTATTAAGGTAGAATTCTTTGAAAGAACCAATCAGAAGCTAATAAGCATGTATATAAAAAGGTGTGAGCTTCTCTCTCTCTCTCTCTCTCTCTCTCTCTCTCTCTCTCTCTCTCTCTCCTTAGCATGCTAGATTCTTGGGTTGTTGGCAGAAGACATGCACCCTTGCACTCATGTGGCTTTTGGCAATGTGGGGCTCTACACATGGATAATAGATTTCAACACCCAACTGTAATATAGACGGGAAGCTCTGGGCACTGGCCTGCTCCTGGAACCCCAGCTGCGCCTTTTCCAGGACTGGCTTCTCTCAATGAACTTTGCCTTCTTTAACCCATTTTGTCCGTGAATCTGTTCTTCAGTTTTGTGAGACAATGAACTCCAACTCAAACAGCCCACATTTGGGTTTCAGTAACATACATGGCCACATCTTCTAAACTCTATAGCTATTAATCTTTAGAGCTTTCTTAAAGTGCATGCTGTGGAACACCAGTCCTTGTTCAAAAAGCACAGCTACATATATAGCTCTCCTTTACAAGAGTACACGTATTAGGCTAAGTTCAGAGAAATCCTGCCCTCACAATGTTTACTAACACACTTTCAAAATTCACTTGACCACTAATCCCTCTCCTCCTTTTTTCTTTCACCATACATATGCTGTCATTCTGTAGAACACTTTTAAAGGAGATTTTTAATTCGAGTATTTAATTAATATCTTCAGTTATTAATAATTATATTTTGATAACTAGGCAGTTTTGTTTGAAGGTTGTATGTTGTATTGGAAAATGGTAAAATTTCAAATTTAGCTTCAAGAAAGGATGTTAGGCTAGATTATTTGAATAATTCCTCTGTGAAAAAGTAATTTAAAGCCCTGAATAAATATTTTTATGTACATAGAAGAGACATACAGGAGCACCAAAACTGCTTTTGACCTGCATTTACATTTCTCCTAAATTTAGTTTGATAGTTTTGGGGCAAGTGGGGGAAAAATCAAAGCCCACGTCTGGTAGTAGTTGGGGGGCTTTAGAAGAAAGGTAACCTACAATAAGCTGTGATTTGAATGAGCTATGTGCTCAAAGTGAAGGTCATTCAGAAGTAGACCAGGCTTCTGTGGCACTGCAGCATGAAGTCCAGTCTTCATAGCCTTAAACTTATCCAGTCTGTTGAAAGTCTTAAGAGCAAAATACAGATTTTGTGAACAAAAACAAGTTTTTCCTCAGGACTGCAACATAGAAACCCTGACTGAATTTTGACTAGGCTTGGCCTACCCCAAGGATTTCAGACTCAGCAGGTTTCCCTAAATTCCAACCTGCTGGCTTGCCCTATGGGTTTTGGACTTGCCAGCCCTCACAATCAGTTCCTGAATTAAAAATCCCTCTCTCCTTTCCTCCTCCTCCCCGCCCCCTCCTCCTCCTCCTCCTCCCCCACCACCACCTCCTTCTCTTCTTCCTTTTTTACTCCTTCTCCTTCTTCCTCTCTCTATATATTCATTCACATACAAAAAGGGATTTAAATGGACAGTGGGAGGAAAAAAATGAACTTGTTTTATGATCATACCCTTTGTCTTGTTTAACATCTCCATTTTAATATCTTTTTACTCTAGTAAGTGCTTTTGACTATGTGAATACATTTGGATATTTAGGAGCCATTATTTTTCTGTCTGAAATTTAATCTGTTTGCTCCCCCCTTCCTATTCTCTCTCTGAGACGAGTCCCGCTAAACCTCTATGCATGAGCTCTAGCACTCACACATTTACTGATTTCTTCAGAGGCCCCCTAATACCTGGTTCTTTCGAGCTGGCTGGCTCTGAGTTCAGTATTTGTTGGACCAGTAGAAATAATCTCACAGTTGTCTACTATTTAGATTCTTGGCTTTGGATCACTGATATGTGTATGTGTGCATGCGTGTGTTACCCCTACCCCTTCCCCCCAAAGTTTAATTTTGAACTGCCTCCCAGGGGTGATATGAAGCATAAATAACTTTGGTGAAATACACATTCCAGCAGAGCTTGATCTGTAGGTGTACATGCTCAAGCATTTTTATAGCCTTGTTGCCCAAAGAGTAATTAAGCATGCAAACCTCAAATACATTCAAAAGCAATTGCATATTAAACTAGGTTAAGTATTCTGTGATTTGAAGTTATTACAGCCAAAGGTCTTTGCTCCCCATGATTTCAAGAAATAGAAGTTAGAGTGTAATTTTACAAACAGTTGAGCTTCTGCCTCCTGTGCCATTGGAAAGAGAATGTAATTACAATTCATTCTGATTTCTGCCTCTGAGTGTCTCTGGAAGGAAACAGTCTAATATTCTGGCCTCACAGTTCCTACCCCAGTGCCAGATTCAAGTTCGTGTAAATAACAACTTTCTGATTGGATGTTCATTATCATGATGACTATTCTCAGGTGGGAGGAATCACATACTTCTAGAGCCAAAAGAAACCTTAAAAGACCACAGAGTTTAGACTCTGACTTTAGAATTATGGGGCTCTCCAGAAGGCAGCTATTAACTTCATAAAAATCTACAGCTAACATGAAACACTAGGGTGAAATATGAAGACTTTTCCCCCACGATCAGAAATAAGACAAGATGTCTACCCTTGTCACTTCTATTCAACATTGTACCAGAGGCGTTAGCTAGGGCAACACAGGAAGGAAAAAAATAAAAGGTGTCCAGACTGGGAAGGAAGAGGTAAAATTATCTTTATTTACATATAACCTTATCATATAAATTCTAATGAAGCTATAAAAAAAACTACTAGAAAATATAAATTATAAATGAGTTATGTAAGGTCACTGGTACAAGGTCCACATTAAAAAAAATTAATGCAATTCCATATTCTACAAAGAACAGTTGAAAGTAGAAATTTCAGTTGTGGAATCTTTGAGCAAATATTTTAACTTTTCCGAGTGTCAGATTGATAAAAATTCAGAGTTTTATCACATGCTATATTGTGGAACTGGGAAAACAGGCACTCATATACTTCTACAGCTACCATATGGTACAACTTACAATTATCTAGTAAACTTTCACTTGCATTTACTCTTTGACCCAGCAGTCAGACTTTTAGAAAACCATCCCCAAAGAACTGGCAAATATATTAAATAACCTTTGTATATAGGTCACCATCTTCTTCTAATTCGCCAAAGAATCTTGTTTTCAACAAAGCTAAAGTTCTTTTTTAGAATTAGATCTTTTCTGAGATGTTGAACTAAGCATATTACTTCAATTTGGTATCAGAGGTCCTTAAACAATTTCAAAAATTCATGAACTGAAATAAGCCCATATAATACTACAGTCTGTTAGGTATAGTACACTGCTCAGTTCAGGTCCAGATATAGATCTGTAATAATAAAGGAGTTTTTAAACTTTTTTTTTTTTTACTAAAACAACAAAAAGAATTTATTAGAAATGACTGATAATTAATGGAGGTAAAAAGGTTTACCTTAATATAATGTACAAAATTGTAAATGTCCAATGTTTTTATGTTAATTTTAACTTTTTTATTGTTAAGAAAGTAGTAGAAACCCTTTCCTGCAGCTCATACAACTATGTCTCTGGAAGGAAACAGTCTAATATTCTGTATGCTCTATAATCCTCATCTTTTTTCATTCTGATGTTCATCCTTTGTGTGTCATGCTCTCTTTATATCAGGCTGTTGTTACATGGACACTAATTCTTTGTGTCAAAGCCCTTATGACCAGTTCAGTCTCTGTGTGTGAACGTGTTACTGTTGTAACTAGATAGTTATTAATCGTTATGGTTGTGAGTAGCTAGTTATTAATAATAGGGAAGGAGCAAAAGGGAGCCAGACATGATAAGCATGGTCATCTGGGCAGCTTCACCAGGAAACTGCAATTTCGAACTTCCCAGGGAACTACCAGTTCATTTCCTGTAGATCACTGGGAGAAGGGTCAAACAAAGGGGGGATGGACACATGCCCAGTAAATTCTGGGTGACTTAGGAAAGTACTTGTCTGTCAGTCTAACTTGGGAAAAAGATCATTGGCTCGGAGGGTAGAGCCAATGCAAGTGTGTGAAACCTTGAAGGGTTAATTGGTTAAACTCCTGGTTATAATTCCCGACAAAGAGTTCGCTCTCTCTTGTGCCCCTGCTCCCTTGCACTCTCTTGCTCCTTGACCTGCACTTGCCTGTGCACCTCCCTAGCCATGTGGCCTTAAGCAGCCATGCGGACCCGGCATGCAATGTACTGCAGCTGGAAACACAAGCTAAGCTAGCCAGATGCTGGACTGGGCTGTGTCTTAGTATGGAGTGGAGACTCTGGGCAATGACCTTAATCGCAGCCCTGCTGAAGACAAGATTGGACTTTTCCCATGGCAAGGCAGAGGGAGGTAGAGCTTTGGAAGGGAACCCCCTTAATTTGACATCATCAATAAAGCTTGCCTCGATACCCCACCCTCACATGGGGGGCACAGGAAATTCTTTTCCCCGAAGTGCCCCAAGAACATGACTTCCATGGGTAATGGGAGGGAACCCATAGGGCACTGCACTGATAACAAATGCTCAAAGTTCACTTAAAATAGCCAGACTAATCCTATCAAAATTTGCTGTCGCCAATGCTCTGCAAAATACCTCCTGCTAATAATTAATGTGACAAGTGTTAAACCAGGTTTCAAATGGTGTACCAGGACACAAGAGGTTAGAAATTCCACAGTAAGGTGCTCAACCAGAGTGAGTTGGGACATCCAGAGAATGAGATTCACATGTCCTATAACCTGTTACCTACTTTTAGAGGATAAAACTATTGAAGAGTTACTTTTAGAAGACAAAAATTGAGAAGAGGTTTTTTTGGGGGCTAGAGAGTGGATCAGAATAAGCAAATAAAAATAAGGGTGCCAGTTACATTTGAATTCCAAATAAACAACCAATACTTTTTTTTAGTATTAATAGGTTCCATATACTTGCATGAGGCATACCTATGCTCAAAAGTATTTGTTGTTTACCTAAAATGAAAATGTAATCGGGCCTGTATTTTTTTTTAAATATATTTTATTGATTTTTTACAGAGAGGAAGGGAGAGAGATAGAGAGTTAGAAACATCGATGAGAGAGAAACACCGATCAGCTGCCTCCTGCACATCCCCCACTGGGGAAGTGCCCGCAACCCAGGTACATGCCCTTGACCGGAATCGAACCCGGGACCTTTTAGTCCGCAGGCCGACGCTCTATCCACCGAGCCAAACTGGTTTCGGCCGGGCCTGTATTTTATCTAGTAATCCTACTTGGTAGAGAGTGCACCCTATGCTTTTAGTTCTGCCACTTATGCTCCCAAGGGAAGCGGAGGCACCTACTTTATTTCTGGTCTAAAAGAGGAAGGGGCGTCCGGAGAACCAAAAGGAGAACTTGTTGGGAGAATGACAGACACAATGGGCTGGTTGACATCTGCCCAGGAAATCTAGAGGGCAAGAGAAAGCAGCCAGCTTCTTTGGCAGTAAAGAAGTAGTTGTTTTGCAATCTGTCTCCACTCCCAGAACTTATCAAGGTAAAGAATGGGTGAGTACTTCTGTGAACCTGATGTGGACCAAGTGAGAGAGAAACTAAGGACAGTGCTGTTTTGATTTCTATTCAAGAGGATCATTGGGAAGGTCAATGGGACTCGAACAGAGCAAGTCTTAGGAAGGCAGATTGCCTGCAAATCTGGGCTAAGGAGGGGTAAGACCAGAGTGCCTGCCAAGAACCTGCAAGCCTCAGGCAGGGAGGGGTCACACAGGTGAAATCAAGACAAGCACCCACAGGACAAAGAAGCATTGTTAAGCATCGACCTGGATCAACAAGTGTGACTGTAAAGTATGTTTCTCTACCTCTCCCTCCCTCCCTGTGCTTCAAGCCTGGAAGGGTCTGCAACATCAGCTGAGAGACAAAGTAGCTGAGAAAGAAAGAAGCTTTCACACAAGGATTCCCATTGACCAGGGGCACAGATGGGGAGGTGGCAGGCTTATGGAGAAGTCTCACTTTTGACTAAAGATTAAAGTGTTAATTATTATAATTTTATATTTTATAATATGTTTCATGATATTGTATCATATACTAGAGGCCCGGTGCACAAAAATTTGTGCACTCAGGGCGGGGGAGGGAGGTCCCTCAGCCCGGCCTGTGCCCTCTCACAGTCTGGGACCCCTCAGGGGATGACCACCTGCTGGCTAGGGCCCACTCCCCGGGGGATTGGGCCTAAGATGGCAATCAGACATCCCTCTAGCAGCCCGGCAGTCCTCAGGGCATGTCCACTTGTCAGCGAGGAGTAGCCCTAAGCTGCAGACATCCTTACCACGGCTGAGGAGGCAGGAGAGGCTCCCACCACCACTGCTGTACTGACAGCCCTCAGCCTGGAT
>NW_006288443.1:725164-746528 GCF_000327345.1 Myotis davidii
GGGTGGGGGTCCCCACTGGGGTGCCTGGCCAGCCTGAGTGAGGGGCTGAGGGCCGTTTTCAGGCTGGTGGGTGACTGAAGCTCCCAACCTCTCCTTTTTTTTCATTCTGGGATTTATTTACCTTCTATGGCTGTCACTGGAGCTGAGAGCCAGCTTTAGCTCTGAGCGAGCGCTCGGCTCCAGCTCTGAGACCTCGGCTGCTGAAAGCAGGGATCTGGGCTTCTATAATTGAAACACTGTTGCAACTCCAGCTCTGAGGTCCGGCTGACTGAAAGCAGGTTTTGGGGGATTGTTTAGCTTCTATAATTGCAACATAGTTGCAGTTGCTTAGAGAGCAGCTCAGAGGCCAGCAGCGGCAGGTGGGGAACCTTGGCTTCCTCCATCACTGTAGCAAGCAAGCCTCCTGTTCACTTCAGCTGCCTGGCTGCCGGCTGCCATCTTGGTTGGCAGTTAATTTGCATATCGCCCTGATTAGCCAATGGGAAGCATGTTGGATTTATGGTTAATTACCATGTTTGTCTATTATTAGGTAGGATAATAACATAAAAGTTTACTTATAATCATTAATATTGGGCTGGGCCTTTTAGATTACTGAGTTGAGACAAATCCAAATAATTTTGCTATTCAGGAGTGATCAGAAAATGCATGAGGCTTCTTAGAGTTCTCCAGTTGCCAGGTATTAACCTTACCAACTGCATAAAATGTCAAGGGGACGTGAGACTCATCAATAAAGGTTGACTCTCTTTGATTACACTCTACAAATTGTGTTTGCTCAAAAGACTAGTTATTACAGCTACTGTTCCAATCTATACATAACCTCTGTTATGCGTTTCTTCACTCTGAAGCTCTGTTCCCTCCTAGGAATGCCCACTGTTTACATTCTGTGCTGCTCCAAGATGATAGAGTGGGAAAAAATTACTCTCCTTCCATTTTGATGGGGAGATTAAAGAAACTTCCTGATTTGGGTTTGAGTCCAAAATTGTTCTTTTGCCCCCACTTAATTCTGACAAAGATTCCTTTTTTGAGCAGACTCTAGCAGGGCACCTCTTAGCCCTCTTCTCCACGAGGCCTCTCCTTGGCCTCTAAAGACTTAAACCAAGGGCGGGGGTCCTTTTTTCTGCCAACAGCCATTTGGATATTTATAACTTCATTCTTGGGCCATACAAAATTGTCAACTTAAAAATTAGTCTGACGATGATTCTCTCTCATCATTGATATTTCTATCTTTCTATCCCTTTCCCTTCCTCTCTCATTACAAATCAATGAAAACATATTTTTTTAAAAATTAACCTTCTATATTTGGTCAAACATTTAACTAACTCACCCCTAATGTCTTGGCAGGGCCTTATAAGGCCCCTGGACCTGATGTTCCCCACCCCTGATCTTAAACACTAACAGTCTCTAACAGCTCAAGACTGCATTCTTACAATGACCCTAGCTCCCTTTGAAATGCTCACCTGAGAAAACTCAAGGATGCTAAAAGAATCACTGATTGTGAAGGTGGTGTGGGCAGCAGTTATGTAGTGGTTCTCAACCTTGGCTGCACAGTAGAATCACCTGGGAATCTTTTTAAAATCCCGATTGCCGGGCCTCATCCTCTGGAAATTCTGTTTCTTTGTTATGGGGTGAGGCCACAACATTAGTAACAAAGAAACAGAATTTCCGGAGGATGAGGCCCAGAAATCAGGATTTTAAAAATATTCCCAGTTGATTTTAATGTGCAGCCAAGGTTGAGAACCACTGAGTTAAGGGTTCACAGTGTTTCTTTTAAACTTAGGTTCCAGGACTTGTTAGAAACAGGAGAGGGCCAGTTCTGAGGTAACAAATAAATAGTTAAGGGTAGTTGAGGATTGGTTAACTTGAGTGTGGATCATAATCACCTAAGACCTTGTTAACAGATTGCTAGGGCCAAGTCCCCAGATTCTTGATTCAGCAGGGCTGGGGTTGGGCTTAACCTTTCTAACAATTACCTCCTTCCTGTTTTTGTAATTTTTCACTTTTCTGATTCTGCTGAGCCCCTACTCACCCATCCCCTTCCTATTCCCTCACCCTCCTTTAAAATGTCCGGTCACCTCTGTACAAATAAAGTTGGATTTAGTTCATGCTGGACTCTTTTTCCCGATTGCAAAAGTTTATCACTGATTAAAACCCGTTCTTACCACTTTAAGCAGTGTCTGGCTTTTATTATCTCCGATACTTCTCAACACCATAAAAATATGTTTTTTCTATTTGTAACAGGACATAACAGAACAGAATTTTACCCAGAATAGAATTTGACCCAGTCTGTTCCAAACAAGTGTTATTGCAAAACTCTTCTGGGAAAATGTTACTAAATTTATAAGGAAAAAAAATCCCCTCGAAAATAAGTTTAAATATGAAATACAACCTAAACCTTGTTTTTAAATTGAGCAACTTTTCAGGAGCCTTCAATGCGCTAATGGACTTTGAGAATCGAATTTCCAAAAGAAAGTTTCGGAATGCAGCGCTTTCATAACATATTTGACCACAGAACCCTTTGTTTTTAGAGCATCAATCCCAGAACATTCCAGAACTACTGTTCCAAGGAAAATATTTTCTTGCAAACCCTGGCTTCAGCATTTTAAACCCACCATCTAATTATACACACAGCTTCTTAGTCCTGTGAGCTATGGAAACATCAGATTATGGCCATTTTTTTTTTTCTCCAAAGTGTGGATTTTTACCATCTTATCAGGGTCACCTCAGCATATTGGTTAAAAACGAAAATGACTGGGCCATGTACCAGGTCTGCTGAGTTGGTATCATTGGAACTCTAAGGGAAGTGGGAGCTGGGATGAGAATTTGATGGTGTCTAATGTTGGATTCTGGTCTACACTGAAGTCCTTTCAGAATCCTTTGCTGAAATCATTTCCAAATTTTTCAGTTTCTTTGGCATCTTTATTTTCCTTTCCCAACAATAAACTGAAGGAAGAAGAAGCTTAAAGCTACTTAGACTCTTTCTACTCAAAAAACCCCCCAAAAGTTCAGGATTAATTTTTCACGCTTAGCAGGTGCTAATTTTACACTGTGCTCTTAAAGAAGAAATATCCCTTCCTCCCAAGTGATGTTTGCAGGGGTGTTTGCTGGCTGTGTGTTACTTGAAAATTAAATATAGTGATTCCCTCCGGCCACTCCTTACAAATTTGTAACAATCACAAACTGACTCTGTAAGCAGTAGTAGTAAAAACTTATGTCTAAAAGAGTATTTATTTTAAAAACATACTAATCAAGCTTTTGAAATTTAAAGATTTAAATTGATTTTATTTACTGTCTCTAGAGTTAGAGATCTAACAAATCACTTAATTTTTAAAATCTAAAGTAAATATTTTGTTTCTGGTGTACAACAGTTCCCAGTATCTTTTGGTATCTTTTTTTTAATGCCTTTCCAGTTTAATTTTCTGCCCAATATAGATAATGAGATATGTATTGTTAATTATGCACATAATGAAACCTGCTTAAGTGTCTTTTGAAAGACATACTTCATAGATATATTCTAGACCACCGCAATATAGTGAGGTGTCATCTTTTTGCTGGACTGTCTTTCCTTCAAATTTTGGTGAGAAACACACATCTGTGAAGCACAATAAAGCAGAGCATGATAAAACGAGGTATGCCGGTACTTCGCAAAAATGTTCTGCTCCCTGTGAGGGATAGAGGCCATTCAAGAAAATGTCTCTCGAGGTTCTAGAACAGAGCAGTCTGAGAGTAATTTTATGTGTAGCTCCTGATTTTGAAATAATTAATAAAAGAGGAAGAACAAAGAGATGAGTAAAGAAGTGCCGTATTTCTTAAAAGGACCTAATCACGGTGTTTCATTCATTGGCTCAAACTTGAGTGTGGATCACAATCACCTGCAGACCTTGTTAGCGGATTGCTGAGGCCAGCCCCAGGTTCCTGATTCACAGGGCTGGGTGGGGCCTCACATTTCTAACAAGTTCCCAGGTGCTGCTGCTGCTGCTGGTCCAGGGACCAGGCCACCCCCCAAATGCACAGGTGCTCCCATCTCTTCTCCCTTACCCGGGGAAGGAAAGAAGATAAAACCCGAGAAGAAGCGTGCAATCAGCCCCTTGGAAAAGCTGGCAGGCACAAGCATGATTTCTTAGCTGTGTTATCGGTGGGGGCTCATTTCGAGCTAAGCAGCTGGTCCCGATGTAGGACTCAGTCTACCGGGAGGCAGTTTGTAAATTATAAATAGTGTTACCAAGTAAGCGCTCACTGCCCGACACACACAGATGCCAGTACTATTGCACCGGCTTTTGAGAAAAGAAAAGGCTTTTATGGCAAGATCAACTGAGCAAGGAGACAGGACACAATCTGCATCCAGGAATGTGGGCAGGACTTAAGGGCTTTCAGCACCAGATCTTCCTAATAACAGACCCTTTTTCCAGAAAAGGTTTGGCCCCTCAGGTCTTGGTCCTGCCTGGTCCTTTGATTAGGTGATGCGGGGAGCAGTTAAGGGTTCACAGTGTTTCTCTTAAACATTGGCTCCAGGACTTGTTAGACACAGGAGAGGGCTGGCTCTGAAGTTACAACAAGTCAGTGGTTCTCAACCTTGGCTGCACATTAGAATCACCTGGGAATCTTTTTAAAATCTTGATTTCTGGGCCTCATCCTCCAGAAATTCTGTTTCTTTGTTACTAATGTTGTGGCCTCCCCCCATAACAAAGAAACAGAATTTCCAGAGGATGAGGCCCAGAAATCAGGATTTTAAGAGGATTCCCAGGTGATTCTAATGTGCAGCCAAGGTTGAGAACAACTGCAATAAGTCGTAAAACAAGTAAATAGTTGAGGGTTGGTTGAGGAAAGTAGCAGAGGTCGCTCTAAAACATGAGTTTTAAATGAATTGTTAGCATGTCCTCTGATATTAAAAAACTGTTTATATTAATAAAAATGAAAAATACATGTTGGAAGATCTGTGGAATGTTGAAGAAAAATACTTATCTGAATATTATTCCATATACTATAGGGCGAACTTTAAATTAATTTTTTGGAGAATGTATCCCATAAGTTTTATGGGCTACAACAATAAGATAATTCATATTTCCTCTAATGTCCCTTCAAAATACAACAAAAGAAATAAAGCCCCTCTTATATCCCTCAACCCGAATACTATGCTATGCTATTTCTCAATGAAAACTAGCAGTTTTTTTGTGCGTGTGAGAAAGGGCTTATCTTGCTGACTTCTTCAGTTTGTGGTCAATATATCACTCTTTTCATCTTTTATATAAGCCTAAGCTGCACTCTTCCTCTTATATTTGAAATAGCCATCTTGGAATTTGAACAATCCTTCTAGGGCTTTCAAACTAAAAAAGAGTTAAATTCTGAACATTAAGGTATAATGAAAGAACCTACAGGATAATTTAAATACATCATTAACTGGCTAATATGACAAGAAATTCCAATCAACCTTTATCAGTTGCATCTCTCTTCAATGACCCTTCAACCCACTTTCTTTTAAAACACTTTGAGTTGTAGAACTGTTCTGCAAATCCTCCTAAGGAATGTAAATGACTTGCATTTTTAGTCACCCCCTGACAATTTTCATTCACTATTTAACAGGCAATTATCTGACCATCCAGAGTTACAAATAACTCTCCAGGAGAATGGAGTGTCCTTTGAGTTCAGTGAAGAGGTGCGAATCCATATCCAATAATATTCAAGATCTTAGTCCTGTACTTCTCTTTTCTCCTTCAAGTCACTTCACCCAACTTTCTCTCCTGACCTTCTGAGTGTGACAAATTCTATATAATAAAAGCCCAGTGACCGAATGGCAGAACAACCAGAACTACTGGTCAACCAGTTGCTATGATGCGCACTGACCACCAGGGGGCAGACACTCAAGTAGGAGCTTCCCCCTGGTGGTCAGTGTGCTTCCACAGTAGGAGTGCTGCTTGGCTGACGGGGATGAGTGGCTGCTCTTGCTGCGGGCCAATCCCCACAGGCCACATCTCTCACCAGTGCACTAATCCCGTGCACCGAGCCTCTACTCTATTAATAATACAATATCTCCAAGAATTGGTTAATAATAGATTATTGAGAAATGTATTAAATATTTTGTATCTCTAAATCATCACTTAATAAAATGATGCATGGTGCACCTTATAACCATAGAATAAATTTCTTATACTCTGAATAATAGCATATTAAGGATATACATTACTTTTTTGAAATTTAACTCATTAACCAAATATTTACTATGCACCTTTACTTTTCCAAGTATATTTTAGATGCAAACAGCCTATAATGGTAAGTAAAATAGAGACTTTATATACATACAGTCAAAAGGGAAAATGAAAATACTCATAGTCATGATGGGGACGATATCGTAATTGTTATAATAGGGGAGGTCCTTGTCTTCCCTGGTTGCTAGTGGGAGTGGGCTTCTTGCAATATCCCCAGAAAAAGAATTTTCTGAGACTCACACAGGAGGGTATGATATTGTAGAAAGCTTTATTTTCATGGAATTTAACCCCCGAGTTTCCAAGGTTTCATTTCCCTCAGTCCTGCCAACAAAGAAGTTCCATTTCACCTTTAGCCGAGCTAAAATTGGAGCCAGCGTTCAGAGTTTCTATTCGATGTCTGCAAGTCTAATATAGCATCAGGATAGCTTAAACTGTGTTTCCAGATGTAGTCCATCTGTCCATGCATGTGGGATCTGCAGAGCCACATGGCTATGAAGAAAACACAAGCAGGAGCAAAAGAGAGCCCCACGAGCCAGGGGCTAAGAGCACAAGAGAGAGAGCTCCTTTGTTTGGGAAATTAGGTATTCCCAAGTGTTCACATGCTTGCAGAGACCACACCATTCTGGCCAATGATTTCTGTTCCCTGGTGTGACTTACAGATGATACAGAATTTTTGGACTGGAACCCGGATTCTTTATCAGCCAGATTCGAAGAATGAATCCACCGACAGAGGGTAGTATAGCAAAGGTGGAGATTTATTAAAGAACAAGTACATACTCCCATGTGGGGAGGGGGAATGGGTCCCACCTACTTCCTGTTTCCGTGGTTTATAAAGGCTGCAGTTCCTGTGTCCTGATATCCCCTCTGATTGGTCAATATTCCCTTTCTAATTGGTTACTATAGTGACTCCTGAGGCCCTCCTCCGTCACTGTCCTCCTATTCCTTCTGGGCTTTCTTCCTTCTTCTTTATTTTGTAAACATAGACCTTATTTGGCTACTTCCAGTTCCCTTGTCTTATGGAAACGTAACTGCCCCTGGCTTCCTTGTGTTATGGAGAGGTACCTTCTCCCAATCTGTAGCCCTATGGTTTTTCCATGGACCCCAATTCTAATAATTCCCTAAACCTACCTATATTCCCCTAAAATCCCTGTTTCACAGACAAGCACCTTCCCTATGTTCACCCCACATTTACAGGGCATGCACCTATCTTTCCTTTGTGGGAACCCTTTCCCCAGTGTTTTGCAGGGAATAGGCTGGTGATTTCCTGGGGAGTGCAAAGTTGTAGCTTCCTGGTGAAGCTGCCCAGATGACATGCCTTTAATGTCTGGCCTTCCCCTTGCTTCTTTCCTATTATTAATCACTAGCTAATTACACTGGTGTGGGTCAAAGTCTGAGAGAGGTTTGCAACCTGTACATGGGAGAATAGAGGAGGGGATACCAGAAAGAAATAATTTCTAAATAGCTTCTTCATGTTCCATTTAGCAATAGATAGCTGCTACTAAATCTG
Source organism: Myotis davidii (assembly GCF_000327345.1). Lineage (NCBI taxonomy): Eukaryota > Metazoa > Chordata > Mammalia > Chiroptera > Vespertilionidae > Myotis > Myotis davidii. The sequence continues at coordinate 732,872 of NW_006288443.1, forward strand.
TACATTTAACTAATTCTTTTAAGTTTTTATTATATTTTTTAAATTTATCATTATTGTTGAAAGTATTACAGATGTTCCCTTCGTTGTTGTTGTTTTTCCCCATCAACTTCTTCCACCCCACACTTACCCTTCCCAGGCCTTCACACTCTATTGTCTGTGTCCACGGGCTGTGCATATCTCTATATATAAAAGCCTAAGTGTCTGAACGACTGAACGACTGGTCAACCGGCCACTATGATGTGCATTGACCACCAGAGAGCAGATGCTCAATGCAGGAGCTACCCCTGGTGGTCACTGCGCTCCCACAGAGGGAGCGCCGCTCAGCTGAGGCCTGTCCCGGTGGCCCACCAGCCTGGCAGCAGCCACTCACTCCCTCAGTAGTCCTGCAGGTCCAATCTCCAGAGAACGGGCCAGGCACTGATGGACTGGCACTGCTGGCATGATCCCAACAGCGTCGCCAGCCTCCTGGAAGTCAGCCTTGGGCGCCGCAGCCACTTCCCCTCCCTAGACGCTCCTCAAGGAAGAAATGATATAAAAGCAGCTGCCAGGTGGCTCCTGACAACTGACACAAACATCAGCAGGACAGATCCAGATCCTGGGCTGGCAAGGGTGTCCCACTGCCCACCTGGAGGGCCAATCATGCCCCAGCCCCTCCACCCACCTCAGGGTGGGTGCCAAAAGCAGAGCTCACAGCTGGCAAGCCTGTGGCAGGCACAGTGGGGCTGGGATGAGTGCGAGCAGCAGGCAGGAGTGGCAGGCAGTGTTGGATTGTGGATTTTGGCCTGATCCCCGCAGGCCACTCCGAGGGACCCCACCCATGCATGAATTCGTGCACCAGGCCTCTAGTACGCATATAAGGTCCTTGGTTAATCACTCCTCCTCAACCCTGTACCCCCGCCTTCCCTCTGAAATTCGTCAGTCTGTGCCATGCTTTTATGTCTCTGGATCTATTTTGTTCATCAGTTTATTTTGTTCATCAGATTCCACATATGAGTGAGATCATGTGATACTTATCTTTGATTGGCTTATTTTGCTTAGTATAATACTCTCCAGATCCATCCATGCTGTTGCAATGATGAGCTCTTTCCTTTTTTACAGCTGTGTAGTATTCCATTGTGTAAATGTATCACAGCTTTTTTTATCCACTCATCTGCTGGATGGTCACTTGGGCTGTTTCCAAATTTTAGCTATTGTAAATTGTGCTCCTATGAACATAGCTGTGTATATGTTCTTTCTGATTGGTGTTTCTGGTTTCTTAGGATATATTCCTAGAAGTGGGATCTCTGGGTCAAATGGGAGTTCCATTTTTAATATTTTGAGGAAACTCCATGCTGTTTTCCACAGTGACTGCACCAGTCTGCTTTACACCAGCAGTGTACTAGGGTTCCTGAAACTTTAAAAAATATATATATTTTATTGATTTTTTACAGCGAGGAAAGGAGATAGAGAGTTAGAAACATCAATGAGAGAGAAAAACATCGATCAGCTGCCTCCTGCACACCCTCCACTGGGGATGTGACCACAACCAAGGTACATGCCGTTGGCCAGAATCAAACCTGGGACCCTTCAGTCCACAGGCTGACACTCTATCCACTGAGCCAAACCAGCTATGGCCTGAAACTTTTTCTTATATTGGAATGAGGGTGAAAGAAGAAAATCATGTCAAGTAATCACTAACTTAATTCATCTTCAGTTACTTTTATAATTATATAACTATTGATATATAATTTTGAGAATCCTCAAAACAGTTCTATAGAATATGTATTATTTCTCATGACTCCTGTATTTTCTGTATGCCCTCACTTATCCCATTTCATTGGTCTCCTCTCTGATTTAAGTGATAAGAATTATAACCTTGCTGTTATATCACTGTGGTATCTATTTATCTGTAAATCTATTATAGAATAGATCTGAGAACTAAGGGAGAGATTAGTGGATGACAGAGTAATAAGGAGATAATTGAGCAGTAAAAATAAAAATCCATATCAGAAATTATGCTAAAAGAAACCAGCTCATTTGTATTCTTTATGGATGTAATTTTAGGACTCATACATTGCCCCCTTCTTTCCTATACCCTGAATCAATCAATCAATCAATCAAACAGTCAGCCAATCTCTCTCTCACATCTACCCACATACACCACCCCCACTACCACCACCACCATCACCACTTCCACAACACCACTAGCTCCACCCATAGATTTATTCAATATGTTATGTAAAGCTGTCTAACAAAGTTATCTTCAAAATTTGAATTCTAAAAATGTAATTCAATTACAAGGTGATACTCTAAGAAATACGAGAAAATTTTTATGTGAGAATAAAAATAAAAATGGTTGGACCTGATTGGAATTTTTAAATTTCCCCCAAATTTACTTTAAAAAAAAAAATAACAGAGATCTCTACCTTTTAAAAACTCCATTAGTTACTGAATTCAGTTGGTGATATTTTGTGTTAACCAGGTTCCTTATCTTTCATCACATTACTTTTGCCATCTGTTTTAATTTCTCTTCCTACTTTTTAGCTTTCTTTTCTCCATGAGGACTGAAATATACTTTTACTTGTTTCTTGGGGTATTGTAAATAAGTTAACTTTACTTTTCATTGCTATTCCATGATTTGCCCAATGCAAATTAATTACCATCAGTTCTTTCTCACTTTTATCATTAAGTTGAGGTGTTGTTGTTGTTTCTTTTTGTAAAATCCTGCCTGTACTGACTGTATGAAGTACATAGAAGGCGTTTCATCAGTGTGACTGTCATCAGAGATATTGGGAAAATTTACAAGAAATAATAAATAGCCAGTCTATTAGAAAAAAAAGAGATGTTTCTACTTTTAACTCTTATAGCTCAACAAATACCCAGTCTATTAGAAAAAAAAAAGAGAGAGATGTTTCTACTTTTAACTCTTATAGCTCATATGTTGCGGTTTAATTAGGTACCTGAGGATTTTCCGTGCAGTATCAGGATTTAAATGACAAAGCGCTTTTGGTTTTGTAAGTCTCCGAAAGCCCTAAAGTTCTTCCCCAAAGTGTTCCTAGTGGATGCAGCCCATTATAAGTCATTCACGTATTCCGTTCTGATTCTATTCTGTTAATGGAACAGCTGATTCGAAGCCCCATCTCCACACAGGCTTGCTTTATGACTTCCCTGGGCTTTAGGCACTTTGCCCTGTGGGCTCCTCGCTCCAGGAAAAACAAATATACACATATATACACATATAAACATATGTGCATATTATGCACATATGTACAATTAATACTTATTTGACATATGATAAAATATATCTTATAATTGTTTTGATATAGTGAATATAATCTAATCTGCATTAAACACTTAAAAATTTTCTTCAACTTTAAGAGTTCATTTTTTTCTTCTGAATTAAAAAGAAGTAAAATATTTTTATAGGTCCGCTCCCCGCAAAGTATGGTTGGCAATTGGTCCTGTGCCTGCTGTGCCTGCTGTGCCTACTGGATAAGTCAGCCTGGCTTCCCCAAATCTCCATGGCTCTCTCCTCAAGTCCCCCAAGTCTTTGCTCATTGACACCTACCTTCACCACCCTATTTAAAATTATACATCCCCCTTGTCCCTACACTTCCAGTCTGCCTTTCTTGCTTTTTTTATATCACCTTTTAATGCATAATATACTAATATTTACTTGTATACTTTGTCTCCCCTAAGTAGAATGTAAGCCCCACTAGGTACCTGATGTACCCCACATCCCTGCACAGTGCACGGCATTGAATGACTTAATAATTCTCTATTGAATGAAACAGGAAGGAAATGAGTCTTTGACTACCTTTTTTTCTTTGTGTATTTTAAAAGTACATTTTATTTTTAGATGGTCCCAGAAACAAAGGGGTAATGCTTTCACATACCAGTGGACAAATGTATAATATGGGGGCGATTTTAAAGAATGCATTAAAAATGAGCTTTGTGCTCTGAAGACTTAAAAAATAATAATAACTATTTCAGTTGTCAGTCTTGATGCATCTCAAGGCAATTATTACATTTGACCATACCAGGGCCTTTTCAGAATGTAAACATAGTTTTCGTCAAACCCAAGCCATAATCACATCATGATATTTAGAACGCAGAAACAAATATGAATATTCTCATTTAATGATGTAATGCTGAGGGGAAGAAAGAAGAAGAAGAAAAAAGGAAAACTACAGTTTTTTCAAACCTATTATATACTGGGAGCTGTCAGGCTCTTTATTGATAATCTCTTAATCCTCAAAAGAATTCTATGAAATAGGTATTAGTTTTTGTATCGTAAAAACAGGGAAGTATGTTCAGATTCTATTCTAAGTTACAGAATTTGCCTGAGAGCACACAACTGGTGAAGATGAACTCGAATTTAAACCAGTATCTATTGGGCTTTGCAGCTTGAGCATTTTCAGCCACAGCTTGTCACAAAGGGTATTGTAAGTCCTGTTCAAAAACAACAACACAAGGAAAGGATCCCAGGGACAATGAGAGGCGGTGCAAGGTATTCTAAGTCTGGAACATCATTGTGTATGATGCAGAAGTATCACTCATTCCTATAATGGAGACTAACATAGTGAATGGTTATGGGCTAATGCAGCCGTGGACAAACTAAGGCCCGCGGGCCGGATCCGGCCCGTTTGAAATGAATAAGGCTAAAAAAAAAAAAGACCGTACCCTTTTATGTAATGATGTTTACTTTGAATTTATATTAGTTCACACAAACACTCCATCCATGCTTTTGTTCTGGCCCTCTGGTCCAGTTTAAGAACCCATTGTGGCCCTCGAGTCAAAAAGTTTGCCCACCCCTGGCCGCTAATGTGACAACTTAGGGTATGGCAGTGACTTTTTGTTTATTTTATTTTTTAGATATATTTTTATTGTTGATAGTATTGCAGATATCTCCCATTTCCCCCCTCTTTACCTCTCCTCCCAGCCCCTAATGTTTATTTTACTAAAAAAAGAAATTTCTGTTCACTGATTTTACAATAAAACTTCATTTATTATTCCTGTTGTTGCGATACAGCCAAAATAGGGTATGACCAATATTGACTTCAACTTATTGAGAAAAACCTATGGCTACTAATTTATTTCTTTTGAACATATTTTCATCACCAGGCCTTTCTTAACTAACCAGTTATCATATAGAGAGAGCGGGTTATCTGAAATAATCACATCTTAACTGGTTATAACTATTTTCATTAGGGTCAACTCCAAAGCCCCAAAGCAAAACCTGTTCAGGGAAAAAAATAAACAAGAAATAAAAACTTTCCATATCTTCAAGGGCAATTGTTTTTGTAAAAATAGTTGTCTATTGTACATAAGGATCTGCACTTTATAGCACTTATAATTAAATCAAGATACAAAACCTTGTTAGACACTAGTCTTGACCTAGAAAAATGTTTGCACTTGTTTTGGAATAAAAGGAGAAAAGGTATGGATTATTGAGATTAATTATGAAATTGGTAAATCTGTGTTATCTGAAGGTCAAGACTGCACAGTCTTTGTGGTACCAACTCCTGGACATTTCCACAACCCAACAACCAAAATTTTATGTCTGAAGCAATAGGCACCACCCTATGTGATGATCTGCTTACCAGTTAAGTGACATTGTGCTAAATAACAGCAAGACACTGAACTCACTTGAGCTTCAGCTACTCATAAAATAGAGGGAATTCCCATCAGATACAGTTGCTGTTAGGATCACAGATGATGTACTTAAAATGCCTGGCATATACTTAGCACCTACAGAGTAGTTGTACATTGTAGTTCTTAAAAAGGGCATATGTCTAGGAAAATAAGAACAAAATAGAATAGAAATGATGAGTAAACATTTTCTACACTTGTTTTGGAATAAAAGGAGAAAAGGGTATGGATTATAGATATTAATTATGAAATTGGTAAATTGGTGTTGTCTGAAGGTCAAGACTGCACAGTCTTTGTGGTACCAACTCCTGGACATTTCCACAACCCAACAACCAAAATTTTATGTCTGAAGTAATAGGCACCACCCTATGTGATGGTCTCCTTACCAGTTATGTAACATTGTGCTGGATAATAGCAAGATACCAAGCTCTCTTGAGCTTCAGCTACTCATAAAATAGAGGGAATTCCCGTCAGATACAGTTGCTGTTAGGATCACAAATGATGTACTTAAAATGCCTGGCATATACTCAGCACCTACAGAGTAGTAGTACATTGTAGTTCTTAAAAAGGGCATATGTTTAGGAAAATAAGAGAAAAATAGAATAGAAATGATGAGTAAACATTTTCTGAGCTTTGGTAGCGCCGAGACAGCTTTAATTGTGCCATGTAGAACACCAAAGACAAATATTTTGATGGAACTTTGGCAGTTGGAAAATAAGATATTCAAAATTAATTTGATAATCAATACAAAACTTATTAATATATGAATGATCTGACTTGGTAATACAATGCTTCCTCTTCAGATAAGATATATTTTTTTAAAAGACCTTTGCATTCTAGTTGAAGTTTTTTGTTTTTATTTCAGAACATACCATTATTTAGGTTTCCTGTATTTCAGTCTTCTTATTTAATTACTCATTAACTATAGTTCTTCCCTCCAAGACACAAGCTCCATGAGGGCGGGACTAGGCCTCTCTTGTATGTTACTACATTCTCAGTGTCAAGCAGTTCCTGGATGGAGTACCAAGATCCGCAAATGTCATTGAGTAAATCAATGAACTGACGGTGATTTGTCAAAAGAGGAAGTTCATATTTATTATGTTCTACTTAATTACTCATTAACTATAGTTCTTTCCTCTGAGACACAAGCTCCATGAGGGCGGGACTAGGCCTCTCTTGTATGTTACTACATTCTCAGTGTCAAGCAGTTCCTGGATGGAGTACCAAGATCCGCAAATGTCATTGAGTAAATCAATGAACTAACGGTGATTTGTCAAAAGAGGAAGTTCATATTTATTATGTTCTAGGGACTTCGTTCCATTTATTTTTGAAAAAAAGTTTTGAAGGATGTTTTTTATTCCCATTTTACAGTTTAGAAACCAAGGCTCAGAGAGGTTAGTTATATGTCAAAGTTCATATGGCATCAAGAGAACTTAACCCTAGGTCTGGATTCAAAACCCATATAATTTTTCCTCTGCTACTCACTGTGGCCTTGCTTACTTTTGATGAATTAAATTGGGTTTTGCCTGTGGGGAATTAGGAATTATTCTGTCTGCTGAGATAATTGTATTTTCTGATTTTTTTCAATATAAAATGAGAAAGTAATGAAATTTGTTTTTCCAGAGACTCCTGTAGCAAACATGAGAGCACAAAAGGATGTCAGGGAAGTCTATTTAACCTACCATGACCAAAGTTAACTACCCTGGAAAAACAACTTGACTTCATAGACAGATGGTGGGAAGGCATATCAAATATGCAAAATGCTTCAGAGAAAAATGACAGAAGGAATGGATGCAGCATGAAAGAAACAAATAACCTAGACTAGAAGAAAATATTCAAAGGACTAGAAGAGAATGCCTCACATGAATTGCAGTCTATATATCACCTTCTGTGGATATGGAGTCAGTTTAAATGAACATACATGAGATTATTTAGGGGGATTGTAGTTTGAAAGAACAAACATTGATATAGAGATAACAAATAAAAGAAAAATAGCAAGGAACAACATAGATGGAGATGACACTGAGAATAATGAAGAGAAAATATTACAAATAATCAGAGTGAATACAGAGAGAGAAGAAGAAGAGGAGACAGAGGAGAAGGAAGGTATTTCAAAGCCAATAGAGAAAAGCCACAGACAGAGAAAGATGACCCAACCATGTCCCTGAAGAAGACACTTTTACAAATGAAACAGAAAAATAAATAGTTTCCAAAATTTTAAAAAGATAATATTTTCATTAAATGAAGAAAGATTGATTCAGCAAATTGAGAAGGCACACTAAGTTCCAGGAAAACGTGAAAAGATACTTAATGTTGAGTTATGTTCTGACAAAGTTATTTAGCATCAAGAATAAAGAAAAAAAAATGTTCTCACCTGGCTACACAAACTCTGATGCAATGTGAGTTCAAGCTAGCATGAGTCATGCTCAGAAGCATTTAATGCCAGAAAGTAATAGAAAAATACCTCAACAATTCAAAGTTATATCTCAAAGTTCTGAAGGAAAACCCGTGCATTTTAAAATAGGCAAACATATTTAAACACGGATGAGTACAGGAAACTGCATCCCTAAACTCTTCTTGAAAAGACAACTTGAAATCTAGAAAAGATTAAAACAAACTGCTCAGAAATGAAGAGCCACGATTGAAGAACTGATGGCGGGCACTGACTTAAAAATAAAATAAATTCAGACAATTACAGGTTATAGGATAGAATTTTAGTAACTTGTATTTTGGCAGTGTGAATAAAATTAATTAAATTTAGAAGAAGGAGAAAATGTGAAAAGATGAGATTGCTATTTATTTTTTATAGTGGTGAGTAAAAATACTCTTTATATTGGAACTGTAGTTATTTTTTAAATGATACCAGACTTTTACTACTTTTCAAAAAAATTTCCCAACCTATGATCATTAAGTAACTATTTTCTTTGGTGAAAGAGTGGTTTCTGAAGCCAGCAATCAATGGTTTCAATTTTATTTCAGTGTATTTTTCTTCAGTTAAATTCAAGCAAAGAGAAATTCAATACTTTGACTAAAAAGGCTTATATATTTTGAACCATTTTTACATAAAAATATTTTTATCCACCTGTCAAATAATTCTTCTATTTGTGGAATTTTGTTCAATCAAAGTTAGTATGTGTTATTTCCGGGTAGAGAAATTTGGAATTTTATTTTATTTTTTTAAGTACTCTGCTTATTTGCCTATATTCTGTAAAATTAGTCATCACTTTTACAACTGGAATAGTGACCTTCCTTAAAAAAAAAAAAAGAATTACACAAACACACATCCTCCTTTTGGATTCTCTTCCAGTTAATTGCCTACTTAAACCTTGTGCACATTTTTCTATCAATGCTTTTTCTTATTATCTCTATAGTAGATCTTTTTATGTTTGCTCTAATACCTCATTTTCAATAATATGTGTTGTTAATTTTATTCCTAGTCTTCTATTATTAATAGTTTTTGTTATATATACACATATTAGCAATTAGAATGGAATTTGTATTATTGGTCCTTTAGCCTTACATATTCATTACATTTAAATATATTGCACAAAATATATTTATTTCCTTAATGCTTCTGAAATTCACGTTTTGCTTACGGAGGTCTCTGATAGAAAGTCATATAAACATCCTTCTACATAGTCTCATACTATTGTTAATATTTATGTTACTAATTGCATCAAATTCATCTTTGTGTAAAGTAGAAGGTAAACTAGTTCTGTGTTCTTCCAGATAAACACCTTTTGACTACTAATTATTTGTGTAAAATCTTATTGAACTAAAATGCTAACTCTAATCATTCCATGTAATTCTGGCTTACATTTTTTGTTCTTCTAATCTATATGTCCATTTCAGCACTGTGATTATGGCTTCACAGTAAGTTTTCATAGCTAGAAGCAAGCTCCTCTTCACTATTCTTTTTTTAATTGTTCTTATTACTCTCCATGTTTTATTCCATCATATGAATTTTAAAATAACTTAATCTAGTTCCCTAAACAAAATAAAACAAAAAAGTGTTAAGATTCACAGTGGAGGTTACATTCTATTTAATAATATTATCTTATTTTATATTTGTTTGTATTTAATAATTTTCCTCCTATAGGCTCTATGTCTTCTCATTAAATATATTTCCAAGCAATGGCCTTATGCTATCTGATTTCAAGAATTAATATAAGAATAAGATAATGTCATATGGTGGTAAGGACCAACAAATAACAGAACTAAATAGAGTCCAGAGATATGTCAACACATATATTGTCAATTCATTTTTGACAAAGGCACCAAGCTATTCAATGGGCAAAAGGAAGTCATTTAAAGGAATGGCTCTTGAATAACCTGGTAGTTATATGGAAAAAAATCAAGCGATATATAAAATTAACTCGTTGTGAATCAGACACTATACAACATCTGAAGGAGAAGATAAGCATGAAACAGACAAAAAATGAAAGTCCCAAAATTTGGACATTATCAAAATTAAACTTTTTTTGAAAGGCACCATTAAAAATTAAATAAATATACCACAAACTGGGAGAAAATAATTATAATACATCTGACAAAGGGCTTATATTTAGAATATATAAAGTGTATACACACACACACACACATGCGTACATGCACACAATTGCTGGGGGTGAGTTAAATGAAAAGGGCATAACAGAACTTTCTAGAGTAATGTAAACATTCTATGTCTTGATTTGGGTGGTAGTTAGGTGGCTGCAAAAATTGTCAAAGTGTAAAAACTAAAACTTGCAATGTATACACCTTAGATCTGTGCATTTATTGTACATGTTATACCTTAACAAAAAACAAAAGATAACATAACAGGGAAAAGATCATTTGAGTTCTGTCTGTGCATAAATTTACAATGTAAGTTTCTTTTGCTGTCATTCTCCTACATGGTACAGAGCTTAGAGATGTGTGATATAGAAATAAACTTTGTATGCAATTTTAGAGCTGACTACAAGGCTCAAAGATTTTTTTGGTGAATTGTTTTATTTGTCTTGACTGTGTTTTACTCTTTGTTTCACATTCTGTAAATTGACCTTGGGTTTTACCAAGCTCCCAGGTTATATTAAGTTGAAATATTTTAAAAATTGTTATGGCAGGAATTATGGGTCTTGATAATTGTTATAATTATTTTATTGAGCAAACGTTAATGAGTAGCTAAGTTTAATCTGAAAACTTAATTAGCTTTGCAATGTTCTGTTTAAAGGATCAAGAAATTTCCTTTACCAGACCCCTTGAACTGGGGAGGGGTTAAGGGAGGAGAATTGGAAAGATTAAAATCAAATCTATTTGTGGACAGGGTGAGGAGGTGAGGGTGACTTCAAAACAAGCTTACCTACTTTTGGTGAAAGGACCGGTGGGAACCTAAATGGCTAGATCCCATTTAATTCATTCCTCTGCTCCTTGATTTCTGCAAGACAATTACATTACTGTGGTGGAAAAGTTTTTGGCAATAAACTACAAGGTTAGGTTTAGTTTCTCCCCTGTAAGAGATGAACCATTCTGTAAATCACAATTCAATGCATGGAATTCCAAAGTGGAGTTGTTTGTCATTTCATTTGTGGAGTCCCACATTGTCATGTGGAGGAACACACAGAGCAGCAAAAGTGGCTCCCCATGATTTAGAAATGTAGAGCCTTTAAAATTTATTTCCTACAACCAGTGTTTCATCATATTGGCATTCTACAGCGACTTAACACAGCCCTGGAGTTGGATTAGATCATACATTTAGATTCATCACAGCACAACAATTCATATGTAGTTTTCCCGAATGAAACATCAAGGAAAATCAGTTCAGAAATGAACTGGATAAGTCTCAAATGGAGATTGATGACCCAGGACTCATATTATCCTGATAACAAACATGCTATATGGAGCACTTTGAATTCAGGGGTTTCTAAGACAGGTGACTGACTTAAGATACTGCTCTAAGGCCTGGCTAGTGTGGCTCAGTGGTTGAGCATCAACCTATGAACCAGGAGGTTATAGGATTCCCCTTCAGGGTACATGCCTGGATTTTGAGCTAGATCCCCAGAAGGGGGCATGAAGGAGCTGATCAATGATTCTCTCTCATCATTGATGTTTTTATCTCTCTCTCCCCCTCCCTTCCTCTCTGATATAAATAAAAATATATATTGAAAAAATACTGCTTTAAGGCTGAATTGTCAGTATGTGCTGGATTACAAATACTCATTATTAATAAAATTATTTAGGATTACAATGTAAAGAGCAAAATATCCCAATATTGTACAATTCTCAACTCTAAAAAAGCTCATGGTAACTGAGGTGTATTCTATAGTGTGTATCCAACAAAATCCACCAGGGCCTTATATCCGGCTCTCTCGGCAGTTGCAAGCACTATAGTTCCCCATTAATAGGCTTCATAAATATTAACGCCTGCAAAATAGAATTATTTTCACAGTCACACTGATTTCGGCAAAGCTCTTTTGGTAAATGAGTATTTGACACAAGAAAATACACATAGGGCTTTCTAGATATTAGTGAATGGATGAATGAACAAAGCAGCAATCCACATTACGTAATATAATAGTTAACTGATTATATATATATATATATATATTGTTTTTTTATGATTTTCTAATGTTTTCTTATACATTGATTTCATTTCCCAAGGAGGGTTTTAATCTCTTAGAAGACATTTTTTTTTTTTCTGAACACATCTATAATTTTTCTGGGGATAGCATAATGCTACAAGCATATTAGATACTTAGGGAATGATGGTTGATTAATTGCACATTGTTGTCAACATCCAAACATCTTTGAAAACGGTTTTATGGCTTCCCACTTCTTTAGTTGAGGTGCCTCACAAAACACTTGGTTTGTCCTGCACTTATGCAGTATTTTTAACTATTATTTTATCTCTGGTAATGAACTTCTTCCATCCCCATTCTTCTTGACCTGCCAGTCTTGCATTTTAACCTGTTTGTTTGGTTTATCCCTGAGCCTTATTCCTGGGTTCTTCTCTACCTCAACCCTCCTTGCAGAACCAATTGGTACATTTTATTTCAATTCAGAGAGGCTTCCATCACTCACCAGCAACATGGCAGGCACTGTGCCAAGCACAGGTGACATGGCTCCTCTACTCAGGTATTTTGCAATCCAGTGGAAAACAAACATGATTTTCACAGAGAAATTACAGAAGCATGAGCAAGCGATCAGCAGAAAACAGGCTACTTACTTTAGCCTGGTGCAAGGACATATTCTGTGGCAGGGAACCTGGAACAGGCATGAGAGTCTAGAAATTCTGTGATCTCTTCTTCAAAGCTACAGAAACTGTTCAGATCTACGAACATGCAGAGTTGAGAGGTGATAATAGGTGCAGAAGCGAAAGACTGAACATGTTGGCAAAGTGAGGAGAATCAGAAGCAGATATAAGGCATGCAAATAAGGAGATGCAATGAGAAAGGCAGCCAGGCAATATGAAGGAAAACAGGTGGAAGGCACAAATGTTATAGAAGTTACTGGGCAAGCTCAAGGTACAGGGACTATGGCCATTGCTGGTTTTCCATAATGTAAGTGGAAAGGCCAACTGATCAAAGAGGATGATGGATAAGATGGATACAGGCTGCACCTAGGGCTGGGAACTATTTGTATTTTTATGTATACATTCTAAGAATACCTGTGGAATAAACTGTACACAATTTTATTTTAGGGTGAGTTATACATTTATAATGAATTCTTTTGTGTTATTTCTGAAGACATAAATTACTTGCCTCTCATCCTATCTAATAAAAGAGAAACATGGTAATTAGCGTATGACTGCTACCCTTCCCATTGGCTAATCAGGGTGATATGCAAATTAACTGCCAGCCAAGATGGCGGCTGGCAGCCAGGCAGCTTAAACTGAACATGAGGCTTGCTTGCTTCAGTGACTGAGGACTCCAACGTTCCCCGCCTGCCCTGCTGGCCTCTGAGCTTACAGTTTGAAACATTGTTACAAACATAGAGGCTAAACAAAACCCCAGAAACCTGCTTTCAGCCAGCCGGGATCTCAGAGCTGGAG
>NW_006288443.1:746881-754071 GCF_000327345.1 Myotis davidii
GGGCGGCGCCCCAACCCCCTGATATGCCCTGCTCTGTGCATGACAGGGGGGAGCTCCCCAACCCCCTGACGGGCCCTGCTCTGTGCGTGACAGGGGGGAGCTCCCCAACCCCCTGATGGGCCCAGCTCTGTGCGTGACAGGGGGGAGCTCCCTAACCCCCTGAGGGGCCCTGCTCTGTGTGTGACAGGGGCAGCGCCCCAACCCCCTGATTGGCCCTGCTCTGTGCATGACAGAGGGTGGTGCCGCAACCTCCCCATCGAACCTGCCTTGAGTGTGACGGGGGGGGCGCCCCAACCCGCCAATCGGCCCTATCCTGAGCGTAACTGAGGGTGGCATCGCAACCTCCTGATCTGCCCTGCTCTGTGCATGACAGGTGGCGCCCCAACTCCCCAATCGGCCCTGCTCTGAGCCCGACCAGGGGCTGTACCTAGGGATTAGGCCTGCCCTCTGCCACCCGAGAGCAGGCTTAAGCCATCAGGTCGTTATCTCCGGAGGGTCCCAGACTGCGAGAGGGCACAGGCCGGGCTGAGGGACCCCCCGAGTGCACAAATTTTTGTGCACCGGGCCTCTAGTATATAATATTGTTACAGACAGAAAAGCAATAGACGAAGACAAAAGAATTTAGAGTGAAGGGCCTGGATCTGCTTATCTTAATGTCAGTTGTTTCCTTCCTTCCTTCCTTCCTTCCTTCCTTCCTTCCTTCCTTCCTTCTTTCCTTCCTTCCACCCTTCCTTCTTTCCTCCTTCCTTCCTTGCTTCCTTCCTTTTGTGTGTGTGTGTGTGTGTACGCCATAGTTTCTTTAAATGTAAAATGGGGCTGATAATTGTCATAGAATTGTCATCAAAATGAACAATTCTTAGTTGTGTAGGCCTCACTTGGACCCATCATCTGATAGCTTTTCAGGAGGACAAGTAAAACCCTATGAATTGTGGTACATTGGAAATATTCAGTGACTGTTCACCTCTGTTACAATCACTATTTTCTGGAATGGATGGACATAGTTGACAAGTACCACTGAGATTTTGATACTCAGAGATATGGACAAAACAGGCCATTTATTTTTGAGAGAGTGATGGTAATTAAGCTTATTTCTTTTATGTATGTTAGGTGTAGGATAAAATAACAAGACCTACCCAAACAGTTGGTTATATGAAGAACTGCATTAAATAAGAAAGAAACCAAATCCCAATACAGAATTTAAAAGATTCACCAAAAAAATTTATTTTATTTCTTGCTATCTCAAAATTTGTGAGTACTCACATCAGGATATATATAACATATAGATTCTTCTATTTTACTTTTGTCTCATGGATAATTAGGGCATTTAACAATGCTTTTTGCTTAATTTGAGGCTTTTTAAAGCTAAATTATATGATGGAAGAAGCAGCGTGAGACCTAATAGGAAGTGTCATAGTAAACAATTTGTTTTCTTGAGTTGAATTCAAAAGAGGAGAATCTTGAATGAAAAGAATATTAACAAAAAGCACAAGAAACATCACAGCTCTGGAAAGTTAAAGCAATCCTTTTCATAGACAGGAATAGAGCAAAATGTATGCAACTCTGAGAGCACTGGATTAAGGAGGGGATGAGTGAGGTAGATTTGGCACAAAATGACTTTTGACACATGCCATGTGTTATTTACCAGAAAATTCGACCACATGCATTATTATGACAAGCATAATCACTTGATTAACTGAAGCCAATTGGTCAGTACATATAGTGAAATTTGGTTCACATAGTCCGAGCACTTGTGGAAAGAGGATGTCAGGAGAAAACTCACACAGCTGCCTCCTGAACAGAGGAAGTCGGTTGCATAGAGGTGAGAGTCAGGAGCTAGGACGTGAGAGATTGAGCTCAAAGTTCGCAAGAACATGAACCCAAAATTGGTAGGCCCTGGACCACTCTGAATAGCTCGGATAACAGTTTATTTCTTAGCAATCTTAAATCACTACTTTTGACTTTTCTTCAATAAAATAAAGGAATATCTCTCCTGTCTTTGCTTCAGAAACATCCAGTGATGATAAAATGAGAGAAGAGAAGGGAAATGCTTTGGGACTTTCAGTAAAAATTCTATTAAAAACTCTAATGTGTAAATTTGTTTTATTTCTTAAAAATTATTTATTCTCCTTACATTCTTGCTGTGGCCTTAGTTGTACAGGCCTCACTCAGACCCAGCGGCCGATGGCTTTTCAGGAGGACAAGTCAGAGCTTTGTTCTCACCTTGTGAAGCCTCTGCAAGTGGTCTCCTTGTCCCAGTGTAAGAAATTGGTTTGATTTTTCTCTGCCTCATCTTGCAGCCTCATGTCTCCACTGGGACAGCTTATTATACAAACAAAATTTGAAACAAGCCTACAATTTTTATAGTGACAGAGCCAAAGTCTTTTCTGTTATCATTCTGTAGCCCATGGGGAAATATCAGACTGGGGTTTGATTTTGGCAAAGAGATAGCCCACAGAGGCCGTGGAGCTTAATAAATCTCTGCTATAAAATACTCATATTTAAGTTCCAGCAAGTCTCAGAGCCCAGCTCTTTCTAATCCCTTGCCTCCTCAGTTACAATTTAAAGTTCCCTTTGTCACTATTTCTTTGCAGTCCATGAGATAGAAGATGAAGGCCCTCCCCCAGCTGGTTCCTGCACTATTGAAGCACAGTCCCTTAAGCTAATTACTCTGATGTGTGTTCCAGAGGAAGCAACGGTTTGATAATAAATATCACTTACCAGGTGAGGTTACTTTTCGAGGACCATCAAAGTTCTATCATTCATTGCTTATTCTTCCCAGACTTCTCTAGAGGATTTATTTTACTCACGGGGTTCAAGGAAGAAGAGATATAAAAATAGATTAAGCAGCTTTTTTTTTTTTTGGCAAATGGTGCCTTGGATCCAAATGTAGTTGGTTTTAATATAATGCAATTGACTGACAGTTCTGAAAAATAATCTGCTATCCATTACATACCTACATCTATGTCTACATTTATCTATTTATTTATATACTCATGTATATACACATAAAATCATGTATAAGTATGTGTTATATGTCATAGATAATACACAATGTAGTTACATTATATATAAGTTAATAAGTATGCATAAATATATATAAGATTAATAACATGATCAATTATCCTATGATATTAAATTCTCTCAGCCCTGGTCTTCACGCCTTTGAGAAGGCCAGTTTGGACTAGATGACTGCTTAGTTCCTAAATTTTGTGATAAATAACATTAGGCCTGTGGTTTGTTAGACAATGGTTATGGAAGCTCTCAGAGCTAAACATCATAGCAACTAAACATAGCAACTCTGTCACGAACACTTTTCTATGCGACCTGAAAGGCCAATTTGAGTTGAGCTCATGAGCTCTCCCATGGCTCCTTGCTTGTTTTGTGGTGTTGTAGTTAGGTGGCTAACTATCGACTGGATTACGATTTATCGTAGAGGGAATCCACTCTTCTTCATTTTGAGTCCAAAAGTGGGAACTTGCACATAGTTGGCATTCACCAAAAGTACCTGGCTAATTGTTAAATGGCTTAGAGGTGTTTCAGTCATCACTACTTTAGCTTTTATAAATAATGTTATCACTGGACCCCTTCCAACACCTACACATACCAACATCTCTCCGTGAGAGCGGGGCCCTTCATAGCTACTGTGTTAATATTAAGCTGCACGGAGCAACAGCCCCAGTCACCTCAAAGAAGCTATTGAGATGGATTTATATTCTTGGTATTTGATTTACTAACAATGCACCTGAGGCTGTAGACCTTGTGTGTATGCATAATTCATGCACATTCAGCATTTTAAACTCCACCCAGGGTTTACTTTAAAAAGTCACATTGATTTTGATTTAAAACCCCAAAGAATAAGCAGAACCAAACTGCTAGGTTGCCTTTTATTAATAATATTTCATTCTTTACCACTGGTTAGAATGGTAATGGTGACAAAGCCCTTGTTAAGCCTTATCCTCATAGTCTTAATAAAGGGCTTCCTGAGAGTTGTGTTCCAAGAGTAATCAATTGAGTTGGAGGTGGGGCCAGACACCTTTTGAATTTTTTATAATTTGAAAATAAATGGATGTTCTCTAAAAGGATTAGCAACTTAACTCCCAATCGCTAATTTGGAAAATACATCACAGTGACCAGCCTGACATTTTCAGTGAGTAAAGAACACAATATCACCCTAACTGGTTTGGCTCAGTGGATAGAGCATTGGCCTGTGAATGCAAGAGTCCCAGGTTTGATTCCAGTCAAGGGCATGTACCTTAGTTGTAGGCACATCCCCAGTAGGAGGTGTGCAGGAGGCAGCTGATCAATGTTTCTCTCTCATTGATGTTTCTAACACTCTATCCTCTCTCCCTTCCTTTCTGTAAAAAGTCAATAAAATATATATTTTTTAAAAAAAGAACATGATATCCTAAATAAAATTTTATTACTAACTTCTAGGCAGCACTGTCAGAGGACAGAGAGGCCAAGAACACACTGTTTCTATCTCAGTCCCCTAGATTGTTCCTTCCAGAGGCTGGAATGGAGGTAATATGCTATCAATGTGGTTTGGTCTCACTTTAAAATTATTCACAAAAGAAAAAAATGCCTAAAATGGGAGGAGGAGACTAACAATGTCTTTAATTTTTTTTCTAAAAAATAATTATTTATTTGTTTATTTATTTTTAGAGAGAGTAGAAGAGAGGGAGAGAGGAAGAGAGGGAAGCATTGATTTTGTTGTTCCACTTATTTATGCATTCATTGCTTGATTCTTGTATGTGCACTGACCAGGGATCAACCTTGGTTGAGGATGATGTTCTAACAAACTGAGCTACTCAGCCACGGCCAATATGTCTTCGTTTTGGGCCTTACTTCCTGCATCTGTAGAATGAGGATGACCTTTAAAATTCATTTTAGCTCTACTGTTCTCAGTTCCTAATCTGAGGCAGCAAAGGAATTATCTGCAGTCACCTCTTAGAAGGAACTTCCTAAGTCAGTTTTCCAATGACGGTGAGATGTCAAAAAGTGGGTTCCACATTTCGGCCCTCCAGGAAAAGCTTGCGGAGGGTAGTTTATCTTAATCTAGGTGCTCGGAGAACTACTCTCAGCATGCTGTGGTTACCGGAAGGGCCCTCTATTGTCAACAAGAGCCACTGTGGAGAGTAGCTCTGCGTGGGACCAAGAGGTATGTAAATATTCCAAATATCACTGTAGCTTAGCTGTTTCCTACATCCTGGTAATGGTGTATGTGCTGGAGAGGTGGTGGTTGGTTGTTTGCCCACTGTATAGTCCCTAGAGGTGCCATTTATAAGGGATAGTAAAAGTTGAGTTTTAGTTCCAATTATCATCTATTGTTCAACACTCTTGGGCCCAGACTGTCTACTAGCACCTTCCAATGACATTTCAACTTAGCACATACAGAATGAAACTCCTTTTCTTCCTCCCCTGTGTGTTCCAGGCACACTCAGAGCAGCGCCATCCTATCAGTTGCACAAAGTGGAATTCAGGAGATTACCCTTGACATGATGAGGTCCCCTTGCCTCTGCATCCCATTCCTCAAGTTCCTCAGTCTTACCCCTAAATGTTTCTCAAGTCTGCTGACTTCTTTCCAATTCTGCAGACACCAGTCAATTTCATTTGGATTACTCACCTCTCTCTCTCTCTCTCTCTCTCTCTCTCTCTCTCTCTCTCTTAAAATCAATAAAAAAGAGGCTTTTCTTGAGGTCTGAAATATGAATCTATTACATGCCTTCTCCCTCTCATATTTTCTTTTTTTATTTAGATATGATTGACATATAACTATATATTAGTTTAAGGTACACAACATGATTGCTATTTGTATATATTGTGAAATGATCACCACAGTATAAGTTTATGTATTTGATTGACATATAACTATATATTAGTTTAAGGTACACAACATGATTGCTATTTGTATATATTGTGAAATGATCACCACAGTATAAGTTTAGTTACCTCATCAGCACACATAATTACAATATTTTTTCTCTTGTGATGAGAATTTAAAAAATCTACTTTCTTAGCAACTTTCTAATATATAATACAGTATTGTTAGCTATTGTCGTCATGATGTACATTACATCCTGGGACTTATTTATTTTATAAATGGAAGTTTGCATCTTTTGACTACCTTTACCCATTTTGCCCACTCCTTCCGCCACCTCTAGCAACCTTCAATCTGTTGTCTATATCTATGAGTTGTTGTTTTAAAATTCCACATATAAGTGAGCTTCCTCTCTCGGCCATATGAGGTCAAAGCCAGAAGGTGGTTGTCTGCAAGCCACGAAGAGGAGCTCACAAAGAGCTCAGTCTGGTTTCTATATGGGGTTGAATCCGTATTTGTGGTGATACTAACTCTTGAATGTTTTGGGGGGGGGAAAGACATAAGTTAAAAAAATAGAAAAGAAACATTTCCGTTCAATTTAAGGAGCATTAGTATATAGTAAAATGCATGACATTGTAGAAAAACTGTCTATTTTATAACTAATTGCTAATATTTCAGACAGGCACTATATTTCTTACCCAGTTATTTTGCCAATATTTGATTATGGTGAAGCAATTTATAGACATGTTAGCTTGCTGTTTTTAATGAGCTGGATGTGCTCTGTAATGGAATTGCTAAATTGGTGCTAAATTGGAGCTTGAGGACTTATTATTGTGATATTTTATCTTTTTTGTTGGTGTTAGTTTTCCTCGACATAGAAAAGACCTTGGATTGGCTTCAGGTAGGATGGTGAATAACAATTGTTAGTTTTTGTAAGAATAATCCCATATCATTGACTTCATTTAACCTTTGCTAAATATTTACTGTGTGAAGGATGTAAAGACTCTTTTACTTTGCATTTTTATTGTCAATTCTAAATTATCCTAACATTTTGAATTATATGTACGCCTTTTACCACACATGCCTTACCTTTTACTTTGTGATAGAATTTATAAACTTAATATTAATAATAAGATCGGTCCCATTTCTCTACATCATGTAAGTCTCCTCCGAGCCTCCAACTACTTTTTAAATTTTTTTTCTTTATTGATTAAGGTATTACATATGTGTCCTATCGCCCCATTGCCCCCCCCACTCCCCCACTCATGCCCTCACCCCCCTGGTCCCTGTGTCCATTGGTTAGGCTTATATGCATGCATACAAGTCCTTTGGTTGATCTCTCCCTCTTACCCTGTCCCTTCCCTAACTGTCC
>NW_006288443.1:773019-806294 GCF_000327345.1 Myotis davidii
ACACCCCTCTCTCTCTCTCTCTCTCTCTCTCTCTCTCTCTCTCTCTCTTAAAATCAATAAAAAAGAGGCTTTTCTTGAGGTCTGAAATATGAATCTATTACATGCCTTCTCCCTCTCATATTTTCTTTTTTTATTTAGATATGATTGACATATAACTATATATTAGTTTAAGGTACACAACATGATTGCTATTTGTATATATTGTGAAATGATCACCACAGTATAAGTTTAGTTACCTCATCAGCACACATAATTACAATATTTTTTCTCTTGTGATGAGAATTTAAAAAATCTACTTTCTTAGCAACTTTCTAATATATAATACAGTATTGTTAGCTATTGTCGTCATGATGTACATTACATCCTGGGACTTATTTATTTTATAAATGGAAGTTTGCATCTTTTGACTACCTTTACCCATTTTGCCCACTCCTTCCGCCACCTCTAGCAACCTTCAATCTGTTGTCTATATCTATGAGTTGTTGTTTTAAAATTCCACATATAAGTGAGCTTCCTCTCTCGGCCATATGAGGTCAAAGCCAGAAGGTGGTTGTCTGCAAGCCACGAAGAGGAGCTCACAAAGAGCTCAGTCTGGTTTCTATATGGGGTTGAATCCGTATTTGTGGTGATACTAACTCTTGAATGTTTTGGGGGGGGGAAAGACATAAGTTAAAAAAATAGAAAAGAAACATTTCCGTTCAATTTAAGGAGCATTAGTATATAGTAAAATGCATGACATTGTAGAAAAACTGTCTATTTTATAACTAATTGCTAATATTTCAGACAGGCACTATATTTCTTACCCAGTTATTTTGCCAATATTTGATTATGGTGAAGCAATTTATAGACATGTTAGCTTGCTGTTTTTAATGAGCTGGATGTGCTCTGTAATGGAATTGCTAAATTGGTGCTAAATTGGAGCTTGAGGACTTATTATTGTGATATTTTATCTTTTTTGTTGGTGTTAGTTTTCCTCGACATAGAAAAGACCTTGGATTGGCTTCAGGTAGGATGGTGAATAACAATTGTTAGTTTTTGTAAGAATAATCCCATATCATTGACTTCATTTAACCTTTGCTAAATATTTACTGTGTGAAGGATGTAAAGACTCTTTTACTTTGCATTTTTATTGTCAATTCTAAATTATCCTAACATTTTGAATTATATGTACGCCTTTTACCACACATGCCTTACCTTTTACTTTGTGATAGAATTTATAAACTTAATATTAATAATAAGATCGGTCCCATTTCTCTACATCATGTAAGTCTCCTCCGAGCCTCCAACTACTTTTTAAATTTTTTTTCTTTATTGATTAAGGTATTACATATGTGTCCTTATCCTCTCAATGCCCCCCACCCCACTCCCGTTCATGCCCTCCCCCGTGTCTGTGTCCATTGGTTAGGGCTCCCCTTTACCCCACGCTCCCCTACCTTCCCTCTGAGGTTTGATGGTCTGATTGATGCTTCTCTGTCTCTGGACCTGTTTTTGTTCATCAGTTTATGTTGTTCATTATATTCCATATATGAGTGAGATCAACTACTACTGTTGATGGGAAATTCAAATTCAGCTGAGTTTGCATTTGGAGGGAACTTCATGTGGGCTACCTAGAGACCAAAGGAGGAATCTCTTCCACAGCGTCTCTGCATTAGCAAGGTGTTCCTTAACTCAGGAAACCGTATCATGGAGAATTGGAGGTATCACAGTGCTGGGAAGCCAGGAAGTAGGCGGGTGTATCACTCATGGTGGGGGCGCCCTCACCACTGCTGTCTCTGTGACCCAGTGCTGCCGCCCTTAACGTGGATCCTCCCTCCTCCGCAGTCTGTGCTGCGTGGGGCAGGCCTGGCAACGCCCCTGAGCAGTTTCCAGTCCCTTGGCCACATGCTCATTTGCAGAGGCCTTAGCCACTGGCACTAAGGCCCTTGTGCTCCCTGATAGCCTCATGTTGAAGACGTCACCCTAGCAGTGGTCGGTAAACTCATTAGTCAACGGAGCCAAATATGAACAGTACAACGATTGAAATTTCTTTTGAGAGCCAAATTTTTTAAATTTAAGCTATACAGGTAGGTACATTGTTATTAACTTAATTAGGGTACTTCTAAGGCTTAGGAAGAGCCACACTTAAGGGGCCAAAGAGCCGCATGTGGCTCACGAGCCGCAGTTTGCCGACCACGGCCCTAGCGGATTCTGCAGTTGCAGAAACTAATATTAATGTATAGATGTATTGTTTTTCCAGGCTTTCATAACCACTCCACCTCGTGCCTTTTGATGCTCTTTCGCAAAGCTGATAGCTCTGCCTCATCCTAGTTGCCCCTAAACAGGCTTGCATTTAAAGCTGTTGTGTTCTCCCCTGTGATCAGGATACAGGCCAGCATACATGGTGCCCTCTTTTCCCCACGGATAGTTACAGACAGCTAAGCGGGAGAGATCAACCAAAGGACTTGTATGCATGCACATAGACCTAACCAATGGACACCGACACCAGGGGCGTGAGGGCATGAGTGGGAGGTGGAGTTGGGGGGCAATGGGGGGATAAGGACACATATGTAATACCTTAATCAATAAAGAAAAAAACAATTTTTCTTGTTACAGCTTTTGTGTCTGTTTGAATAATTCATCTTGTTACATGTCCATGTGTTTATGTCTCATTTACTCATTCATGTTTGTAAATTACCCACTATGTCAGTTACAGTGCTGTGCGTTATGCTCTTACTGGATTTTGAGTTGTTTGAAAACAAGGATTGCACCTAATACAATGTGTCAGCCCCCAAAGCCAGCACAGGGTCTTTAATCTTGCAGGCTCCATAGACACTAATTGAATTAATTAATTATTTGTCCACAGAGATTCAAGTCTCTTTTCTTCCAGGCATCAGTCTGGTATTGAGTAGAGACCTAGTCTGTCAGCATAACTAGGGCTTACATAGAATGCAAGGCATGAAAGCCTGGCCGTGGATGTGCATGTGAGTGTTGGTATGTGTGTGGTTTCAAGTGGTTACATACACAAATGAGTATGCAAAAATCACCATATATATTTAAAGGATATTAAATGAATGTCTGTACTCTCTAAACTAATTATCTTCCATTTACCTGAACTCAGTTGAATTACTCAATGGTTAAATACATCTGTTGGAGTAGAAAAACTTAGTTCACAGGTGGAAGTATCCTGGGTAAGTATTTAACCACTGTTCCAGATTGGAGAGAGGGGAGAACTGGTTTTATTCACCACCTATCCCCAAATTCAGATGCAAGAGACTTTCCTCCCCCCCAAACCAGTTAAAGATCCTCAGCCCCCATCTCTGCTTTTCCTGTGCTCATTGCTCTTATGGGACATGGTGAGCGTGTGTAAGAGTTTAGGTAGACATGTATGTGTGTGTTGGGGGAAGGTAAGCTACAAGAAGTCAGATGGAACCCTGGGAACCTCAGTGCTGATTGTCACAACTGATGGCCACCACTTGTGTGAGTAGCTCCCTGGAGACTAACAAGGAAAACTCTACTCCACGGGACAGCAGGAGGGGTCACTGGCGTACCTGCACGAAACCCACTGCTGTGCTGCCACTGGCAGAAATGATACTTCTTGTGTTGCCCCTTTAGTGAGCTGTCCCTCACTCTCGTCCTCATGCACAGAACCCCCCTCAAAGAGTAGCCAAAACACCCACTTACCTCTGTTCTTTTCCCACCTTCCCTTAGATGTTTCCTGTCCACAGCTGAAGTCCCTTCATCTCTGCCTCTGCATATTCCTCGTTCCACAAACTCTCCTTCAGTCTTAAAGCCCAATTCAGGGACTCTGGGCATAATTCCTGTAACTGGTGTGCTCTTTGCAAAACAAAAGCAGGGGAGATTAAACTGTATTCTTTTCTCTTTTTCCCCCTCCTTTTAGCCAACTGTGGGAGATGGGGGAACCAAGGTAAAAAATATGATCTTGACACACAACATTGGAAATATATATTTTCCCCACGGTCCTTAGTACCCTTTAGTAATTAGATACTTTTTATTGGGTAATTACATTACATATGGAAGTGTATAGTGCTAGGAACCCCAAGACCACCCTCCCCAGATATGTATCTGATCAGAAAGAAGTACCCAGAATTCCATTGGAAGTCATAAAATGCTGGAGGAGCAGAAATAAAACGATACTCATTACAGGTGCCACGCTATTGCACACCAGCTGTGCTCCTCTCCTCATGCCTCATCAAGAGTAGGAAGGGAGCCCTAACTGGTTTGGCTCAATGGATAGAACGTCAGCCTGCAGACTCAAGGGTCCCAGGTTCGATTCCGGTCAAGGACATGTACCTTGGTTGCAGGCACATACACAGTAGGGAGTGTGCAGAAGGCAGCTGATCGATGTTTCCCTCTCATTGATGTTTCTGACTCTCTATCCCTCTCCCTTCCTCTCTGTAAGAAATCAATAAAATCTATTTAAAAAAAAGAGTAGGAAAGGGGCTGCCACCTGAGGTGGTGATATCCAAAAGCAATGTAGATGGCCAGCCAAAAGAGCATAATCAATTCCATGTGTATGTTTGTGGTGACAGAAGCTGTTTTTTGATGTAGGGAAGAGTAATTAATTGCAGTATAGCTGTTAAAGCACAAAGAGCAATCAAATCTAATAAAGAAGCAACGTTTGCCCAACCACTGGCTCAGTGGTTGAGTGTTGACTTGTGAGCCAGGAGGTCATGGTTTGGTTCCTCATCAGTGCATAAGCCCAGGTTGCAGGCTCAATCTTCAGTTGGGATGTACAGGAGGCAGCTGATCAATGATCTCTCTAATCATGATGTCTCTCTCTCTCTCTCTCTCTCTCTTTCTCTCTCTCTCTCTCCCTTTCTTAAATCAATAAAAATATATTTTTAAAAAAGAAAGCAACTTTGGAATGTACACTCATGTAATGATAGTCTTTTCATTCTGAGGAAAAGATCCATGATCAGAAGATAGACTTGGGAAAAACCAATCAAAATTATGAAAAGATTTTCCTGGAAAAATTCCAGGAAAAAGCAGTTGCTTAGCTTCTTTTACTATTTTTCTTTCTGTTTTTCTTTTTTTTCAGTGATCTCTCCTTCCTTTTCTCCTCTGTTTTCACTTCTTTCTTTTGTTAGTTTATATCCTTCAGCTCTGCGTTCTCCTCTCCCCATTCTGCATCTGCCTCTCTACCTTCTGCTGCCAACCATTAGCCTAAATGCATGACACTGGGATTCAATTCCAGAGACCATTTGTCACCTTTGTAACTCACTCCATCCTATCCATACCCTTGATAGCTCACTTCTATCCATCCATGTCCTCTCACCTTTTAAATCACTGTCCTGAAATTGATAATTAATTCTATTAAATTATTGGAAGCCATTTAGATGCTAAAGAATGAATATATTTCTGAAATATCAAGAAGTGTTTTCCAGGGAATGTGACTCATGTTAACTTGTGTCGCTCTGGTACAGAGATTTAGAATAGAGTTCAGCACACATTTATGAGCAGAGTGGAGGATACGCAGCACTTCCATGGCACTCTGCTGGAAACACCACGTTTTATTAATAGCAGGCCTTTATGAATCTCTACAGGTATTAAACAGATCCATTTGGCTGTCCCACAGCCAATCAGGTGGCCGCCGGCCAAGGCAGCACTTATTTGATTTGCATATCAAATATGCATATAGACAGGCTGAGAACAGACTCTCCTTCCGCCCATCTGGACACATTTCACAAGTGAGTTTCTCAGCCATTCACGATCACCACGCAAAGGAAAATGTGTCTGTATGTGTCCACTCCAGCAGCTACAGGGGGGCAAACCGGTTATAGTCACCACCCCAAAAAGCTTACCATTGAACTGTAAAGACTAAGGTGATCCCTGAAAGAGAGGGAAATACATAGAAAAATTACAGGGAACTTAGCTAAAGGGAGTGGTGGGAGATGGACGCTGCTGGCGTCGTCTGTGTCAGACAAAGGAGAAATTCTTGGGACTCAGAGTTATTTCTTCTGTAGATAGGGACTATTTTGGTTGGTCTGTTTATTGTAAGCTTTTACTAAGTGCATTTTGAAGCAGTAAGTAGATAAATGGATTTTGTATTTCATAAGGTAATGTCTTATATTTATAATGCTTGTTATACAATTTCACGTGACTCTCACAATTCCTGGGTTAAGAAGGGAAGCTATGATTGTTCCTATTGCACAAATGTGGAATCACAGTTGATTGATTTGCCCCAATACAAGATTTTACATGGTAGGAAAACCCTAACCCTGGCTTTCTGAACCACAAACTCAGTGTCTCCATAGCAACAGGCTGTGAGAGATGTGTTTGCTGGGAAACTGCAGCCACATGCATGCAGACAAGGTGAGCAAAAAAGTGAGCTTTAATTAAACTTACATTTTAAAAGAAATTAACTAATAAAATAAGACAGTTAATATACAGGAATTACTTAAAAAATAGTTGAGGTACTTTTTCATTCATAGACAGACAAAAAGATTTTGTAAACTTCATCATTACAAGCTAAATTTTGACTCATTCACTTGTCAGGAAATAAAAAAAACACAAACATAAATATCTGATAAATATTGATAATGACAATCAATGTAAATAAAATCTCTGCTTAAATTAAAACACTTGTAAAAGCAGCGATTGTTGACTCTGCTAATTTCACATCAACTTTCCATAAGCTGTTTGGCCAAATTTTGATATTTCAACTCACACTACATCTTAACATAATACATGTCATACAACTGTCATGAATGTGCTAAAGGTTCTTTCTTCCATCTTTACTTTTAAGATATGTTTCCTTTATTTCTGTGCTTTTCCAATACTTTAATTTATATACAATAACATTTTTTTCAAGTCAGGCTTTATTTTGCTCTATAGCCCATAAGAGGAAGTATGGTTTTATTTTATGTCATTTACTCTTCTCCACTTTTATTATTGTTGCATGTTAACATTTTGAGTTCTTTAATTAACTTTCTTTCTGTAATTTTTCTTCAATATGAAAAATAATTGAGCAATTTTCACTGAGTAAAGTAATATAGATAGAGATAAAGAGAAATTATATTTTTCTTTGGATGTGCAGAAGATATGATGTGATTAATAGCGTCATAACCACAATGTAATTTACTCTGAGTATTGGACAGAATATGAGGTCTTAAACGATGACCCAAATGAACTGTATTTTAGAGGTTTATGTCCTCATTTTTGCCTGTGGTAAAGATTCAACTGAAAGGCTCACATAGTTTGCTTTATAGTCACAGCCAGTGGACAATTAAACTGGAATCAATTTATTTTACATGAATAATGATTTCTATTGGAATAAAAGACTGACTGCATTTCTGATAAATGAATACATGTTTTCACTAAATAAATCCAATCTATATGGATCAGGCAGTTAAGAAGCCTCTGTGTATTAAAAAACACACACACCATAATCTTTGGAGTTTGGATTTGTCTTTTGTTTTAAGAGGTAGAGATAAAGTGGAATTTGTGTTTTCTAATCTGTTTTACATATTCCAGAGTCAAATATGAGACTATGTACTCTGGAGCTTATATAATTTTTTTCCTGATGCTTCTGAGTAAAATTAAGTATACTAAATGGTATCATAGCCTTTGTAAAACCCATCAGGAGACCTAAGAGAATGCTCTCAGAATTAGTACTTCTTTCTTTCTTCAGAGGGAAATTTCTGACTTTTAGTATTGAACTTATTGAACTCTTTTATGTACTTGTCTATTTTTATGTGGTAGAAGTGTGTGCAAGGAACTACTATATATATTAGGAACCTGAATTTGATGTGTTTTGCTGGAAAGAGGAGGGAATACTAGTAGTCAGGAGAACTGCTAGTCTAGCCTTGGTCCTCTTCTAGAGCTAGAATCTTAATTTTTAGGGTGTAAATTCTTCATCTAAAATTGATCCTTTCCTCGGTACTATTAACTCAAAGAAAATTATGGGAATAAAATGAACTTATAAATGTGAAAGATTTTTTCCAAAGGTTTCAAAATATGCTGCAGTTATAAACTTGGATCACTGAGAAAACAAGATGGATTTTCTTGTTCTAGTGGCTGAAATACTTAATCCAAAGTCAATTATTTAATAGTTATTAGTGAGTGCTAGGGTGATTCAAATAGGTATTAAATACAGTTGTTTCCAAAAAGTTGCATGATAGTTGAAGAGGTTAAGCATAAACATATGCAAAGTTCAATAAAAGCACAAGAATTAAACATTTTAAATATGGAAAAATTACATAACCTCGCCAAACAGCTCAAGGTTAAGTATAACATGGAAGAATATATATGCTGAGTTCAGAAAAGGAAGCTGACTTGGATACTGGAGTGGTCTGTGGTGCATGGTGAGAGCACTGGATTTTTCCATGAAGAAAGGTGGAGCTGAAAGGACTTAAAAGGTAGATAAACTATGAGGTAAGAAAACAAAGTATAAGATTTATTTTGGTAATAATCAGTTTTTCTAGAGGGAACATTTTGTGGATGCAAAGATGAATTCATTCTTGAGCAGGGTTAGTCACTATGTGCCTCCCATGCTCCTTCTCTTCATGTCTATCAATGAGAGCAACAATGAAATATTTAGAGCGCTAATGGAATTTCCCTATACCCAGTGGAGCAATGTTCTCCAGTAGTTTCAACCCTCAGCTTTTGTCCTACCTACCAACAGTCCTGCTTACCAACAGATAAGTACTGGTTGCTTATTCTCAGCCCGTAACTAATGAGTAGAAACTCCCTTTCTGGTGGTCGGATCAGCAGAGATTCCTTGCTCAAATGCTAGGGAGCATGGATGAGAGAGAAGCCATACATTTCATCAACACCCCAATTAATTTCATAGCAACCAGGAGAGAGAAGAGAAAGGTCACAGGTGAGAACAAAGGCAGCAGAGGCTGAAGGAATGAAAGTAGCTCCATAGCTGTAGTGATCTGAAATGCTGCCAATTCTCCAAATATCTCTGTCCCTCACTTATATATTAAGAGCAATATAAAGTTTGAGCTAGAAGGGATTTGGGGAAATCATCTACTTTACTCATTCATTTATTTATCCATCCATCCATCCATCCATCCACTCACCCATTCATCCATATGATGGTGTTTCACCTACAACAGGCCCTGGGTAGGACTTCTTTGGCTTTAAGTAAACACACGTTAAAAAGAATGAGAACATTGGCCTTATAAGTTTTATTGAATAAAACACTGAGCAGTTCTAGTCTGAAATACTTCTATTTCTAGATAGAAAAAAAAAGTACATATTTACTAATGAATCTTTTTGAACTTTCCTTTTTGTTTGCTCCAGTGTTTGGCTACCTGTTATGTTTAAGTGTCCCATTACCGAAATAATGAATAAAATATCAATCCCATTAAATTCCCAATTATTCAAAATTCAGAAGTCAAAATGATTTCTCCTTGCCAAAGAATTCATACATGATGGAATGCAGCGGGGATCTTGTGCTTGGCCTTAGGATGAGGAAAGTGGCTTGGTGTTTGTAGCAACTGCAGCTAACAGTGCTCGTGAGTGATGGCTGTGCTTAGGCAGACTGCTGATGCAGGAATACAAAACTGGAGAGATATCAAGCAGCCTGATTTAGGGCTCAGAGACAGTGGGGAGCAGCGAGATTGATAGCCCAGAAAGGAATCTTTTGGTAGAGGTCCATCGCCCGCATCAGAGCTTTTGGGATTGATAGCATGCCGTGCTATCAATCTCAGTGCTGTAAATGGGACTACTATTCTCTATGAAAAATGGGTCATATTAAATACTCTGACATTGACTAGATTGAGAACTGCAGGGTGACTGAGGAAGAACACATGTTTGCTGGGATATTGCTGTACCATTTTGTTTTACAGTTTTGTTTTCTTTTAAGGGGAATGAAACCCAATACTAGTCACACATGTCTTAAAGAAGCTAGCTTGTTGATGTTATTGCTATTTTAATATTGGAATTAAAATTGATGAGAGCCTAGCATAGCAGTGATTGAAATCTTTTAATGTTTGAAAAATGTTAATGATAAAATTTTAATCAGTCAATAGTAACTCAATAAAATGGAAGCAAATGAACATATGACTGGCTGTGTTGATAAAGAATAAAAATTAATCTCCAATTTGTTAAATGAAAGATTAAAAATGGATATAAATAAAAACCTACTGGTTTTTAAAAGTTTTATAATATATCACTCCTATATCTAGGAACTATTTGGTGCCTGATATTTTTCCTACTATTATGTGGCATATTTGTTGATGCACAAGACATACATTTTCATGGAACTAAATTCGTTGGAGTAAATAACTAAGGACTTGGAGAAACTGCATTTTAATTCAAAATAAATATTTCCTTTTATCTGTCTCTCATTCTCATTTTATTTAAAGTTAAAGTTTACATTTCTTGAATTATAGGACATTAAGTCTGAAAAAAAACCCATCAAATTTTATGTAGCCCAATACCTTAATTTTTAGTACATAAACCCAAGTTATAGGTACATAAACTTGGCATATAGTCTCATGAGTAAAAATGAGAGATAATTTTAATCCCAACTTTCCCTGAGAAAAAATGTTGGGAATAAAATGTTTCTTGAGACAAAAGCACCTTGGTTCCAGGAATATTTGGCATAAAACCTGTTCAAATGTGAAAGAGATTTGCATCAAGTTTTGGTCATTGCTTCTCATACTCAATTAATTACCTCTGCAGTTTGCATTGCTCAATATCATATAAAGTATGACCCAACCCACTAAAACTTTAAAATTTAAAACAATATGGAATGGCGTAGTCATATCTAAGGTAATGTCTTGCATTTCATACATTATGCCACTGGTGAAGCCATTTGAAGAAACTGGTCAAATTGGTAGGCCCTTCTTCTATGGTGACTGGGAGCACATTTTCTACACCCTAAAATAATTTGGCTGTTTTTGAGGTACTTAAATTTTTCTCTCTTGAGTTTAAATAACATAACATTTGGTCTATAGTGTATGATGAGTTTTAAAAACAAAACTTTAAAACTTGTTTTAAAAATGCTTAGATATTCTCTAGCTGGTTTGGCTCAGTGGATAGAGTGTTGACCTGCAGACTGAAGGGACCCAGGTTCAATTCCAGTCAAGGTCACATGCCCAGGTTGTGGGCTTGATCCCCAGTGGGGGGTACGCAGGAGGCAGCCCATCCACGACTCTCTCTCATCATTGATGTTTCTATCTCTCTCTCCCTCTCCCTTCCTCTCTGAAATCGATAAAAATATATATTTTTAAAAAGTGCTTAGCCATTATAGTGACTTGATATTCAAATCATCCATTGAAACAAATTTTTCTGTAATAGAAATGTTATATTGTTCCCCTTATTTTTGAACTTGTATTTTTAATCCACTTCCTCATATAATCCTATATAATAAAAGGCTAATATGCAAATCGACTGAATGGTGGAATGACCAGTCCCTATGATGCACACTGACCACCAGGGGGCAGATGCTCAATGCAGGAGCTGCTCCCTGGTGGTCAGTGTGCTCCCACAGGGGGAGCGCTGCTCAACCAGAAGCCAGGATCATGGCTGGTGAGCACAGTGGCAGTAGCAGGAGCCTCTCTTGCCTCTGCAGCAATGCTAAGGATGTCTGAATGCTGGCTCCCCTCCGGGGAGCGGGCCTAAGCCATCAGCTGGACATCCCCGAGGGCTCCCAGTCTGCAAGAGGGTGCAGGCTGAGCTGAGGGACCCCCACCCAAGTGCACAAATTTCATGCACTGGGCCTCTAGTTTTATTATAATTTGATATAATTTATGCTTGAAAGTTATTTATTGGTTATGCTGTTATTCTCTAAAATTCAAAGAATTTTAAAGTATTACAATTTAAAAAAATTGGGGGTCTTTTGGGTTCAATGTTTAAAGTTTTGGATTGAATTATCCTAGGAACTGTAATAAGTATGCCACTGATCAAAATAACAAGTATAATATAATTTTATAAGCAGTTTATTTTGATATAAACTGTTTTAGGTCATTTGTATATAATGTGCGAAATTCCTTTTCAATTAGTTAATGTATTCATCAATAAATATTATTTATTGCTAGACATAGATGAAGTTCAGTACCAATTTTATTTCTATTTTTTTCTTTTATAGGTGATGAATCATTTAATTTGAGATTATTATCAAACTTGTTTATGTAACTTAATTAGAAGATTGAATATTATTGAGTTTAGGACTTTCTTCCCATTGGCTGTGAAGATTTATGTTTTCTAATGAATTTCAGTTTTCGTACTTATATTCTTAGTACCTTAAAAAAGTATAAAAGATTTATAGAAAAGATGACACACAAGAAATATTACAAATAATTAGTGAATGATATTAAAATTATGTGTTTGATAGAATTAAAACAATTCATCGACATCTGAATAATCTTAATTCAATGGAGTAAAACCTTAAAGTTCAAGATATTATGTTCAAAATTGCCTTTAAGAACATTTGTTTTTTTACCTATACAGAAGAACATATCCTGTTTTAAGTAGTATAGTTAATTTAATTTGGGGAAATTATAAGCCAAAAGAAAATAATGGTGTTGGGCTCTAGTACGTACACACTTATAGATGATGTATTAATAATGATTTTTAAAAATAATTTTTTATTTTTCAATTACAATGGACATACAATATTATATTAGTTTCAGGTGTACACCCTAGTGATAAGACATTGTATAACTTACTAAGTGATTACCCTAATAAATTTCATACCCATTTGACACCATACATAGTTATTAGAGTAACAATAATTAGAATTATTATTGACCATATTTGCTATGCTGTACTTCATATCTCCATGACTATTCTGTAACTACCAATTTGTACTTCTTAACCCCCTCACATTTTTCACCATCCCCCAACTCCCACGTCATTTGGCATCTGTCAAAATGTTATCTGAATCTATCAGTCTGCTTCTGTTCTGCTTATTTTGAATTTTAGATTCAATTATTGATAGATATGTATTTATTGACATTTTATTTTTTGAATTTTTTTTTATCTTTTTTCTTCTTCTTCTTAACGAAGTCCCTTCAACATTTCATATAATACTGGTTTGGTGGTGATGAACTCCTTTAGCTTTTTCTTGTTTGAAAGGCTCTTTATTTGTCCTTCAATTCTAAATGCTATCTTTGCTGGGTAGAATTATCTTGGTTGTAGGTCCTTGTTTTTCATCACTTTAAATATTTATTGCCACTCCTTCTGGACTGCAAAGTTTCTGTTGAGAAATTAGCTGACAGTCTTATGGGTGCTATGTTGTACTGCTTTTCTCTTGCTTCTTTTAAGATTTATTTGTCTTTAATCTTTGTCATTGTAATTTATGATGTGTCCTGGTGTGGGCCTATTAGGGTTCAACTTATTTGGGACTCTCTGTGCTTCTTTGACTTGTATGTCTATTTCTATCATTATTTTTTTTAAATGTTTTTCAATTTCTTGCTCTCTCTCTTTTCCTTCTGGTACCTATATAATGCGAATGTTGGTGTGTTTGAAGTTGTCCCAGAGGCTCCTTACACTATTTTCATATTTTTAGATTCTTTATTATTTTTACTGTTCTGATTGGGTGTTTTTTGCTTCTTTATATTCCAAAATTGCTGATTTGATTTTTGGCATCCTCTACTCTACTGTTGATTCCCTGTAATTATTCTTCATTTCAGTTAATGTATCCTTCATTTCTGACTTGTTATTTTTTTTACTGTTTTTATGTCCTTTTTCATGCTATTGAAGTTCTCACTAAGTTCCTTGCGCATCCTCTTAACCATTGTTTTGAACTCCGTATCTGGCAGTTTGCTTGCCTCTATTTCATTTAGTTCTTTTCTGGAGATTTCTCCTGTTTTTCATTTGGTACCTGTTTCTTTGGCTCCATATTTTGGTTGCTTCCCTATGGTTTTTTTCCCCCCATCTATTAGGGAGAGCTGCTATGTCTTCCAGAACTGGTAGAGTGGCCTTGTGTAATAGGTGTCAATGGTGCAGCCTCCCTAGTCACCTGAGCTGGGTGCTCCAGATGCATCCCTGCGTAGGCTGTGTGCACTGTGCTATTGTAGTTGAGCCTTGATTGATATTGGAGTCACTGGGAGGGATTGACCTTCCAATTGGTTGCAAGAACCAGCTGTGACTATAACAGAGGAACTTCTGTGTAGGAGTCAACTCTATGGAGCAGGGCTTGCTTCAGTGGGGCTTTGGTGTTCACCAAGTCCTTCCCCTTAAGTGTTCTGCTTGTGGATTGGTCTGAAGCTGTCCACTAGGTGCACTGGCTCTGGGGCCTCCTGGGAGGAGTAAAGTCAGCTGCCACCTGTGTTCTGCCTGGTGCCTCCCAGCATAAGCTGCAGAGCAATCTTCAGATGGATGCTACTTGTGTTGGGCTTAGAGGTGCCCAAGAGAGGCCAAACTATGAATTAAGGTAGGCTATAACTAGTGTGGGGCCTGGGTTCACTTAGCAAGAGATAGGGGATAAGCAGAAGCAGATGCTGCTTGTTTGAGAGATTTTAGGAAAGTCCAAAACTTGCCTGAGGCAAGACAGGTAAGTTTTATGGAAAAGCCACTGGAAACTGTTTGCATGGGCCCACAAATTGGGTGGGGCAGTGTCTCAGGAATCACCAAGGTGGGACAAACAATGTGAACCAGGATAATGGAGACTCAGATATGACACCTGCTTGTTGGCTCTATGTGTGTGTTGGGGGGAAGAGGGGGTGTTGTTCAGAAAAATAACATGGCCTCTTCCCACACTTTTATCTTGCAGAAAGCTCCCCACACCCCTGCAACTCTCACCTTGATGCCAGACAATTCAATTTCTCCCTGTATTTTTCTGGTGCCTTTGAACTGCTACCCCCATGCTGGAGCCCAGAGGGAGTGAATCTGAGTATGTGCATGTGAGGACCCTTTAAGAGGAATGACTGGGACTCCGGCGGCCTCAGTCTTCCTCAGCCTCAATCTGCTGGTTTTTGCAGCCAGAAGTTATAGGAACTTCTCTTTCTGGCACTGGAACCCTGAGCTGTTGGGGCTGGGACCCCTTGCTCCTTGGGGGGGGGGGGCGTGGTGGGGGCCTCTGAAGTCAAGCTTTCCTTCCTGATTTTAAACCACCACACATGGGTGTGGGGTGAGCTGGTTTTACATCTCAGCCCCTCCTGCCAGTCTCAATGTGGCTTCTTTAAATCTCAAGTTGTAGGGCTTCTTTTCAGATAGATTTCAGGTTGTTCTGAGTGATGGCTTTCTGTAATTTAGTGTATTTTTGATGTGGTTGTGGGAGTACTGCATTACTTCTGCCTCCATCTTGACCAGAGACCCTTAATAATGATGGTTAAATGCATTATTTAGCATGCTATCCATAATATGATCTCATTAATTTAATATAAACCCATCAATTGCAAGGTTGGGATAAACACATGAGCAAAAAAGTGGATGATGAATGAGAGAAAGCAGGACACTCACCCAAGTTAAAATAAAAACATGTATTTGTAATGTCCAATTATTGTTTGGGTAAAACTAAAATATTTTTCTTCCAAGTGTGAGTATTTGTTCTGAAAAATAACAATAATTTACTTTGTTATGTGATCTTTTTATTGTTAATCTAGTATAGATAAACAAGCTTTCACCTCTTCTCCTTGAAATTGTGTCAAATGAAGTCACAGGCTGATGCATGTGGGAAATGTTCACCAAGTTGTTCTCATTATTAAGAATGCTTAAAAGGTAAAGAGGACTTAATTTTTATTTCGTATCACATTAGTAGTTTTTATTATGCTAAGTACAAATCTTGAATATTCTAATTCTAAAGATAGATGATAGATAGGTAGGTAGATAGATAGATAGATAGATAGATAGATAGATAGATGATAGATAGATGATAGATAGATAGGTAGATGATAAATGAGTTATGGAGTCTTTTTTAAATATATTTTATTGATTTTTTATTGATTTGCCCACAACCAAGGTAAATGCCCTTGACCGGAATTGAACCTGGGACCTTTCAGTCCGCAGGCTGATATTCTATCCACTGAGCAAACCAGCTAGGGCGAGTTATGGAGTCTTGCTTGGATGAAGCAAGGTGCTGCTGCCCTCAGTACCTTTTACCTGAGCTTCCTGTGCTGTGTTCTTCTGAGGTCCATTTTCAGGTGTGATATATTATTTGACAATAGAGGCCCGGTGCACAGATTCATGCACTGGTGGGGGGCAAGCCTGCAGGGATCAGCCCACTGCAGGATCAGCCACTCATCCCAGTCAGCTGAGCGGCGCTCCCACTGTGGGAGCACACTGACTACCAGGGGGCAGCTCCTGCATTAAGCGTCAGTCCCCTGGTGTACAGTGCACATCACAGTGACTGATCGACCAGTCATTCTGGTTGTTCTGCCATTCGGCCACTGGGCTTTTATATATATAGACAGTTAGGTGAAGGACTTGGTAAGGTTGTTAAAAGTGTCATCATTACTAAAATTATTTCCCCTTCCTATTCTACATATAAATTCAAGATATGCCAACATGGGCGAATGTCTTCAATGCTATATTGCCTCTGTGTTCAACATTTAAAACCAGGAAGGTGAGAGATAGGAAGTCTCCTTCTGGCCTAAGCTGATGTAGAGAAGGCTTTGCTGACATTTGTGTTTCATAGTGAAATTTTAGTGCCATCAGAGGTTTTCTACTTTCAGGGCAATGCAGGATTCCAAGATGGGGGAGTGGTGAAATCTCGAACTTTTCTTTCCAATTGGAAAAGAGCAACGTGAGTGGAGAGGTGGAAAGGGAATCTGCATGATGGCTTGACAGCAGACACCTCCTCAGGCCCATCAACCTTAGGAATAGACACATTTGGAAGTTGAGGGTCGGATATCTTTTCTTTTTTCTTTGTGTGTGTGTGTGTGTGTGTGTTCCTGGGTGGGACAGGGCCCAGGAAGTTTGTTTTTATTTTATTTTATTTTTAAGTATATTTTATTGATTTTTTACAGAGAGGAAGGAAGAGGGACAGAGTGTTAGAAACATCGATGAGAGAGAAACATCCATTAGCCACCTCCTTCACACCCCCTACTGGGGATGTGCTGGCAACCAAGGTACGTGCCCTTGACAGGAATCGAACCTGGGACCCTTCAGTCCGCAGGCTGACACTCAATCCACTGAGCCAAACTGGCTACGGCCGGATATCTTTTCTTAACATCTTACACACCCACATGATTCTTGGAAAGTTTTCATTTCCCCCAATACATAAAGATCACTGTTCTATATGGAGAAATTGAAGGCAGAAAGGTTAAAGGACTAATCCAAGTTTCTATATTGTTATTTGTAAAGACTACAATCAAGGCTAAAACATTTTAATTAAGGGGGGTTATAATTTATAAATTACACATTCCACATTTTCACATATGAGGGACTCAAATTAATGAGAAATCAACATGACCCCCATGGATTCATTTTGGAAAAGCTTGGGGCTGATGATTATTATATAGGTGGTTATGCATTATCTCTAATTTTATTTTAAAATGCAACATTTTAAAATTATTATGTAATCTGAAATGAATATGTACACATAATCAATTCTATCAAAAATATGAGTGTGTTGTTCACATTTTGTGATTGCTCAAGAATTTTATATTGACATTTTCTGGAATAAGTTCACTAGGGATAGAAACTTTAAACATTTGCCCTGGACATTTCTTTAACAGATAACCAATTTGAGCTACATAGTATGCTAATTAGAGAAAGGGAGAGGGAGAGAGAGAGAAACACCAACATGAGAGCAACACATCAATCGGCCGCCTCCTGTACACCCACTACGGGGGATCAAGATCAAAACCTGGGTATGTGCCCTGACAGGGAATCAAACCAGCAACCTTTTGGTGCACGGGTCAATGCCCAACCAACTGAGCCACACCAGCCAGGGCAATAGTGTGCAATTTTCAATAGGGAAGTAGAAATTACGTAGAGACAGACTCAGGCTCTCAAAATATGGAACTATTGAAATAATTAACAATGCAGAAATAACTTGAACTGATACTCCTGAAAATTATTTGCAATATTTGCTCTTGAAGTTTTTAAGCTGTGTCCATGAAAAACACATAAAAAATTTAGCTGTAACTTGTCTTAATGGCAGTTTTGAAAACATGAGAAGAAAAATAGATAGGATATAATATTATATATGCTGCCCCAAATAAACAATGAAGTAGTTATAGAGAGAGGGGAAAAGGTAAATTTGAATTGAAGTTATTAAAAGTAAATTCAATTTCACCCAGGTAAATTAATAATAATGAACACTAGAATAAATACCTAGAATAAAAGCTAAATGAAAAAGAAAGCTGCTCCAGGGACAATCAATGCAATTTGTGTATTATTATGTTTTGAGAAGTCTGGAATCTTTACCCAGTATGTAATGGCAATTTAGAAATAATTAAAAATCTTTAGGTATTGTCAAACTCATTCTGTTGTATGATACTTGACAATCTATACTGGACATAGATTACTTGAATAATAAAATTTCTTTGTACAGATACTTTAGTAATCAAATTACATGTATACATTCAGGGGAGATGAATGTGAAAGAGGGTTATTTTTTGTTCTTAATAGAAAACAAATATGAATACTGAGGTCAAATTGTCAGTATGTGCTTTGAGTGTGTGTGTGTGTGTGTGTGTGTGTGTGTGTGGCCCGTGTGCTCATCCGTGAGGCTAAATATTGATTTAGAACTCAAGCTGATATCTTAAGTTTCACAGTGAGATTGTAATGTAAAAGTTATCAGTAAACTGAAAGATTAAAGTTGCTACCAGAAGGGATCCACAGAGTTATATATAATATTACATTTTTATTTTGAACACATATTCAAGTGAAGAATGGTTAGTTTGTCATGTGATCATATGGTCAGATAACACCTCCAGGAAGATTATATCAACCTAAGATTATTCATCACTTCATTACATTCCAAAGTAACACATGTTTCTGACTCTATACAGAGG
Source organism: Myotis davidii (assembly GCF_000327345.1). Classification (NCBI taxonomy): domain Eukaryota; kingdom Metazoa; phylum Chordata; class Mammalia; order Chiroptera; family Vespertilionidae; genus Myotis; species Myotis davidii. The sequence continues at coordinate 791,880 of NW_006288443.1, forward strand.
CATCAGGGTGAATACAAAATAGTACAGTTCTAAATTCCTCCACTACTCTCCATGTTTTGGAACAGAGAGAATGCTAATTACTTGACCTTAAAAAAGCCTTTGACCAGGTCCAACAGTTATTTTCTAAAAGCAAATGAGACTTGAAAAAAAATGTCATCATGTATCCCTACAAACTGAGGTTCTACCAATGAAACGATGAATAAGAACACATAAAACATTTTTAAAAGAATAAACAGGTCTAGATAGAAGAAATGTGAACTGAGTAATCCTCCAAGGGTTGGTCTTAAAGAATATTTTCTAAATGTGACCTGGAAGATGGAGAGCACAGTGACATCTCCAAAGTTGCTGATGACACCAGCTTTTCCCGATAGTGAAATACCAGGGTAACATGAATAAATTTCAGGGACACCTTGAGAGACTGTGGGAGTAAGCCAAAAAATAGCAACTGAGTTTTAGTTTCAGATAATGTGAGAAATTGTGTTAGAGTTGAGGAAAATAATCTAAACTTTACTTATTGGATGACTCATCATTCTTCATGCAAATAATTGCAATGTTGTGGACTGAATGTTGGTACCCCCCCACCTCACACACACACACACACTCCCTCAATCGATAGGTTGAAGCCCTAATCCCTAATGTGATGGCATTTGGAGATGGCAATGGGGAGGTAATTAGCTTTAGATGAGGTCATGATGGTGGGGTCCTCATGATGGGAATAGTATCCTTATAAGAAGAGGAAGAGAGAGAGAAACCAGAAAGTCTCCTCCCTCCCTATCTCCCTCCTATGCAGGAACACAGCAAGAAGATAGCCATCTGCAAGCCAGGAAGAGAGCCACTGTGGGGATAATACTTGCCAGACTTCGTGATCTTGAACTTCCCAACCTCCAGAACTATGAGAAATAAGTTGTTTAACCCACTCAGTCTATGGTATTTTCTTATAGTTGACTAAGACAAGGACTAAGCTGACAAATAGCAACGGAGCTTCAGTTTCAGAAAGTGTAAGGCAGTGTGTTAGATTTAGGAAAAATAATCTCAATTTTTTTTAGTGAATTGAGTCATTCATTTTTCATGCAAATATTTGTTGTGCACCCACTGTGCACCCAGCACAATACTGGGCACTGGGAAACAGTGATAAAGAGGGTATGGTTGTTTGCCTACTGGGGAGAGACAGAACCATGAAACTTATATGACAAGTCTTATTTTAGGAACAATAACGAAGAGCTCTGGGAACACAGGAAATGGAGCCTGGGAGAGCCCAGGAAGGCTTCTCCAAGATTTGAGCCACATCTTAAAGATCAGGAAAAGGAAAGGGCAATTTTTCATAAGGGGAGAAAGGCAGGGGATACAGAACTTGGTCTGGTCTGCTCACACTTATTTTTTAAATCTTTCCTTTATTTCTAAATAAAATGCTACCCAGATACCTAACATGTAGGACAGATGACAGCAGTCTTTTAGCCTGAGCTAGGTCACAATGTTCATTTCTCCCCTGCCCCAGTGACCTCTACAGATCATGAGGACCCTTGGATCATCCCATGGAAACAACTGATGGGCCTCCCTCTAATTTGATAGCCAGATGAGGAAAAAGGGGACCCAGATAGTTTAATTACCAATCCAAGTTCTCAAAGGAAGCAAGAATGATTATTTTGTATCTTGATTTATGACTTGGTAAACGAACATCTGGAAAACTTACCAGAGGATGTTTTCCCTGGCAAAATTAGCTGAATTTGTTCCAGTAAACCCAAGCAGTAACCAAAGCTGTGGGACATTACCAAGGAGCATGTTAGAAGATAAATCAATTCCTCCCGTCCCAGACCCTTCATACCCACAGTGTTTCTTTAGAGAAGTGTTGCATGTGGTTTGAGTTTCCACCACTCAATATAATTGTCATGCAGCTGGAGAAGAGTGAAAGAAAAGCCTAAAATATAGACAGGGGTATTTAGATGGTCTTTCCAGGGCCAAAGTTCACCCAGTTGGGACACACAGTTAGGCCTGTCCCGTGCTGGGGTCAGGGAGTGGCAGCCAGGATCTGCCAGGGCTGGGAAATCTCTTCATGTTGAGGAGCGGAAGTGACTGGGACAGGTGGCAAAGCTGGGTCTGAGCTCACAAAGAAAATTGTATAGATAGTCTAATACAATCAGTGATAAAACTGGGGGATCCACACGTGAAGAAAGAAAAGTAAATGTCAAAAAACAGACTGAATAAGAAGGTCATTCAGTCAGAACTGAGACTGGAAAGGAAGGTTTCAGAACAGAAAACTAGATCCCAGCACCAAATCAGAATGAACTGGGTATGCTAGATGAGGCCCCAGGAGTGAAACAAGAAGAGATGCAATGGTCCAGACACAGGTGCACAAAACAATTGCACTTTCAGCAAGTTGGGGGCAAGGAGGGCCTTTGAGCTGCTGATAAGGAGCTTTTCCTTGGTTTGTTTTAAAGGTGCCTTACCTGTTCTATGTTGGGAACTGCAGGCTTCCTCGATTCCATATGAAGACGCACTAAGATCACTAAGTTGCATTTATGGACAATGCTGTAGTTAATGGATTTTAGACTTTGAAGCAGGGGTACTCTTGAGTACAATCTCAGTTTTGCCACTTACTACCTAATAGATTTTGGGCAAGTTACAGCACCTTTCAGTGTCTGAGGTTTTCCACCTTGCCACAATGGTCCTATTACGTGCAAAATGTACACAAAACACTTAGCATATTCTCTCATATAGAGTGGGTGATTAATAAATGGTATCTGTGATAATGTCAATGATAATTATAAGCATGAACCTGGTGAAGGTTTTATTATCTAAGAAAAAAATCAAGAATAAAGTAAACAACTGTTTATTAGTTCCTGGACTAGAGACAGAGAATATCTTGCAAAGAGGTAAAGTTAGGTGAAACAAAAATACTTAATGAAATAGTAAACGAATAAAATTCAGCTAAGTTTAAATTGCTTTTCAAAAAGAAATGAATGTGTTTATGGTTATGGGCTACAATTAAACAAAATGGACATGTTAAGAAAATAGACTTTATAAATAATAGAACCCTTGCAATCAATCAACCAATAAATAGCTACTTAGAAGTATCAGATTGGCAAAAATGTTTTAGAAACAAAATTCAATTAGTTAAGTCAGTCAAGTCTCTTTATTACAGGTTTTCTCAGTGCCTTTAATATGCTATTAGAAATCATGACTCTTCAAGTTAGGGGCTATAATATATACCACATCCCCAAAACCAATGTCTACAAGACCCTTTATTTTTCTTATGAAATATCAAAAAGGCTAATCTTATGTCATACACTTTAGGAAACATGATAATGGCTAAACAAAACTCATCTTAGAGATAAGTAGATTATACATAGAATCCAGGTCTCCTAACACTCAGTTCAGTTGCTCTTTCTACTATTACCATTCCCTCTGATTGTATAGATATAATACTATATAGAGAGCGACCATTTTCTTCCACAAAACACTACATGCTACTGTTCTCAGACAGTCTGGCTGGGATGATAACTGTTGTGTTACAACAGTATTAAATGAATTTGTTTGCTTTTTTTTTTCTTGACTTTCATCTACTTTTATTGTTTTCATGTGTGCCAACCTCATGTTTCTTTTTCAAAGCCCTCAGAGGCTATGACTCAATTGCTATGTTAAATTTAAAATGTAAAGGAATGAAACATCTGTTATCACGACAGGCCCTCAGGACTTTCATTTCTGAATGAGAAGGGTGAGAGAGAGATTTAGAAGTGAGGGAAGATAAAAAAACCCAGGTGATATTCATTTAACACAATCCCCAGATACCAGGAAAAACATCTCAGATATGAATCAAGCTCATGGAAATATCTTGTCCTCCTCTCTGTGTTACACAGTAACCTCTGGTTCACCTGCCTTGATTCTCCAATGTGACATCACTTGAACCAACTGCTATCTTAACTCCTGAAGACACATGCTTGTGCCTAGTGGAAGATGATATTTTGAGATGGGAAATTTGTTCATTTGTGTGTGTGTTTTTATTATTTAAGATCTGGGTTATCATTGCCTAGTCATCTTCTGAAGCTTAGGCTGAAGTATAGGGGAATAAAATGTGGGGGCTAGCATAGAGTAGAGAGGAACATTCCTGGGCACCAGTGCATGAAAATGGAGTCAGTAATCTGAGAAGCAGCTTCCTGAAGAGAAATCCACACCAAAGCAAGTCAGTGTCCAAAGAAGGAGGCGTCTGCAAAGGGCAGTAGGAATGGAGCAAAAGTCCAAGTGCAAGAGAACTGGGGAGACTGAGGGCTCAAAACAGAAGCTGGTGCTTGCTTTTCTGGAAATGTCTAGGAGACAGGCATGTTTTTGTGAGGGCGTGGTGGCCTCTGGCATGCCGGAGAGACATCCAGTGAAGGCTGTTAATTAACCTAGCTGGGAAAATGATCACCTTTTCTGTTGTCAGCACCTTGAAACTCCAGATATTTTCATTTAATCTGACTGTGTAGACTATCCCAGGAAGACAGCAAAGGTCACAATCATATTTTGAAGAGAGTTTGCCATCATCATTATTCTCATCTTTCCTCCTCCCCCCCCCCATTTATTGAACACTTATTATATAGTCTATGAAAAACAATTTATTCATTATATTAAATTTAATAACTAGCCTGTAGGTTGGCCTCTTTGTACTCATTTTATTGACAAAACTATGTCTCATTGAGTTAAGTAACTTGCCTTAGGTCTCACTTGTCCTGGTTTTAAACACAGACTTGTGCTTATCTGTCTCCAGTGCCATTATCTGGACAGCCAACTCCATACCTCTCCATATACCCATCTCAGACATAACTAATCAGTCATGGATCTCCTTGCCACTGCATATGGTTTCAGAATCCTTCTCAGCATATATAGAAATCCACTACCAACTTATCAGTGAATATGTCTGAGGTGAAACCAATTTTTTATCCCTGCACCATTCTGCATTCTTCTCTTTGCAGGCAGCTAGGTGCAGACAGAGTAGGCTAGGGAAGAGGGACCAGGGCCCGAGCCCAGAGGCAAAAATTTGAGTTTAGGAAAGTGGAGTAAGACAGGGATTGGAAGTTCTCTCAGTCCTGGCAGAGATTAGCTGAGCTGAAATTTCAGAGATGACTGTTTAATCTTGGATTTGGTTACGTTATTTCTTGAGTGTGAGCAACATTAAGACTGGAAGCTTTCATTGCAGTTACTGAAAAACAAAATAAGGCAGACGTAAAAGAGCTGAGATCTCCAAGACTGGTTTGCAAGGTAGATTTGGTTGGCCTGTAGTATGTAGAATGGATTGATGAGTCATTTATTGGAAACAACTAGTTCACTGATTTCTTTTCTTCATTGAATTAATAAACATTTGACTCAGTGGGGAAAAATCTGTAAAAAATAACCTTTTGGAAGTAGAAAATAGAGTTATACTTAAGGGTTCACATTAAAATGACACAGAATATGTCCATGTCAAATTTGATGGAATTATTTTTAAAGTCCAAAAAACAACACATATATTGACACATGTGATATAATAACTCCATGCTTAATATCAGAGCTTATGGTGCATTTACAAACTAGGAATCTAATGATGGATAGACATGTTCACTGCATCCTTGGAGCTTACATTTTGATAGAGGCAAAAGACATGGATGAGATATATTTTTATATATGCAGTGATAAGCTTATACATAGATCGAGAATTATTACAGAGGAAAACATGTTTAATTCTCTCTTGGGGATAACTGAGAAAGGTTTCACACAGGGACTGATAACAAGCACAGAATCTGATGAGGCAGACAAGATGAAAATGTGGGAAGTGGAGATAAAGAGGGCATTAGGCAAAGAGGATAGAACTTGCAAAGGGATGGATCAGTATGAAGCTACAGTGGGAGGGAAATTACAAATAGCACAGAATGGCTTTACAATGAAGTGCAAGGACATGGAGTTCAAGGGCCGGAGCTCAGGATGGCCAGGCAGACAGAGACAGGGCTCAAAGGGCTTTATGTCATGTTAGATTTCCACCCAATGATGAGACAGTATAGAGCTTCTAGGAGGTTGTGTATTTTAGACAGATCACTATATATAATGAGTGGAAAAAGCTTTTGAGCATGGTAAGACAGTATCCAGAAAGATCCATGAAGAAAGAAAAAGTAATTAAGACATGAAATAAAGCAGTGGCAAAGACAGTGGGTGAGGTAGGTTCCTGAGACACTAAGCATCCACATAACTTAGCTGTTGTATGGGTGTGGAGGGCAAAGAAGAGGTATCCATTCACAGATGGCCTGGGAGCAGGTACACACTGAATCAAGGGCATAAAAGAAAGGAATTTTAGAAATGGCCAACATGATGACTGCAAATAGAAACACAGCTAGTAAGGTACCTGTAGGTGAAAATATTGGACCTCACCAGGTAGCTCAGCTGGTTAGAGTGTTGTCTCGATGAACCTAGATTGTGAGTTTGATCCCGGGTCAGGGCACACACAAGAATCAACCAATGAATGAATAAATAAGTGGAACAACAAACTGATGTTTCTCTCTTTCTTTCAAATCAATAAAAAAAATTCAGTAGCATTTTTTATTAGAGGAGCAAGAATAGCTTGCAATATATAAAAAGTACAGATTTTTTTTAAGTCACTCATAATCCTACTTCCTGGAGATAAACATGATGATTAATATTTGAAATCAGGTCAGTTAACAATTTGTATTTTGCTTTTCTCACTTAACATTATATTAGGAAAATAGTTCTCATATTATTAAAAATTTTCTAAAAAACATGATATCCAATGAATACATCACATTCAATCTTATAATTAACTGTTGGATATTTCACCATTCCCCCATTTTGGGGGGAAGATAGTTCAGTATGACTGTATAATTTGATCACAGTAAATACTTGTGCATATAACCATTTTTATTAATTTATAATTGTTTTCGTAGGATAGGTTAATGCTTTTGCAAGTTTCAGGACTGCTTTAGGAGCACAGATGGTTTGGTATAAGAAGATCATAAACTTACAGACCTTCTCAATGTGGTTGAATTCTATTTCTGTCTACTTCGAGCACATTTTATACTTTATACATATAATTCTTACCACTTATTAATACTTATTAGCAATTATTTTAAAATGATAATTTTGTCTGATGAATTGCTGATCTGATTTCCTAAAAGGTTTGCATGTGTGGGGAATTTGTATATCTGAAATTAAGCACTTGAAACTATAATATTGGGGAATTTTTATCTCAGGGGATGTGTTGTTATCAAATTATTTCAATGTCCCATATATATCATACAATCCAAAATCTTTCAGAAATTTTGACATGAATTTTTATTTGTGAAGTTTACCTTTTTCACTTAAGACATATTCTACATGAGACTGCTCTTTTCACACATGACAAAAAGGATTTAATGAACTAATTTAAATTTTAGATGACATGGTGAAAGTACCACAGATTATTCATGTTAACCAAATAAGCTCAGTTAACATTTTTGAGGTGTTATATAATTGCTGAGCCATCCAGTATCTTGAGAGACCATTTTGTTTTTCTTAGGTTTGGTTTAAATGACTTACATGTATTTGCAACACTAACTTTAACAAATAAAAAAAAGCTTCATTTAAATCAATATTTTTTATCATAAAATAATAGCCAAATATTTATCTCAAGGATTATTTCACTGAATGTTTATTTATTTTTCCACTAAATTTAGGGAAACTTTGTTTATCTCTACTTTATCATCTTGGGGTCAACTGGAATTTATCCTCTTTTGAAAAATGTCTGGAGGAGTAGATTTTATGACCTGCCTTATTACGCACTTCCCTATGAAGAGCTCATACTTTTAAAGCACTTGCATTATGTTTGTAGGAACAGATTAGTGTTTGTTCCTGCAGATGCATGAACATGTGATAAGTGGGCCAGGAGGAACTCCCCTCTGAGTCACCAGAGCTTTAAGAATGTCCTTAGGGCCCTGGCCAGTGTTGCTAAGTGATTAGAGCATGGGCCCACTCACACAGGGCCATGGGTTGGACTTCTGGTCAAGGACATGTATCTAGGTTGCAGGTTCATTCCCTGTCCCTGGTCAGGGTGCTCACAGAAGTCAATCAATAGATCTCTCTCTCTCTCTCTCTCTCTCTCTCTCTCTTTCTCTCTCTCTCTCTCCCTCCCTCCCTCCTTCCCTTCCACTCTCTCTAAAAGTCAATGGGAGGGGGTAGAGATCAACCAAAGGGCTTGTATGCATGCATATAAGCATAACCAATGAACATAGGTAAACGCGGGGAGAGGGCATGTGCTGGTGGGGAGTGTTGGGGGGAAAAGGAAACATATGCAATACCTTAATCAATAAAGAATAAAAAAAAGTCAATGGGGAAAAATATCAATGGAAAAATGGACTAACAACAACAACAACAAAACAATGTACTTAGGTGCTACTACTTACCTGTATCTGGAGGGCAGGCAAGTGAGTGGCCAGGCTCCAGGATGGTTGTGAGAATATATTAAAAATATATAAACAAAAACTCATGTATGTGGCAAAGGGAGCTGCTCAGTAGAGCCATAGACTCTTCACTCTGCTTTTTGTTGTCATTGTCAGTAAGAACTCAAAGGTCAGAGTAGCTTGCCCCTAATACTGCTGCATCTATCACTGTTGAATTCTTTGTGTACTAATGCCATTTAAACAACATTAAAGGGGATTTATATCTGTTGCCTATTGCATCTTTTTTTTCTTAAATCTTTATTGTTCAGAGTATTACAGATGTCTCCCTTTTTTCCCCCATTGCCCCTGGACTCCACCTAGTTCTCATCCTGCCCCAGGCCTTCGCCATCCTATTGTCTGTGTCCATAGGTAATGCATATATGCATATAAATTCTTTGGTTAATCTCTCCCCATATTCCCTCCCGCTTCCCTCTGAGATTCATCAGTGTGTTCCATGTTTCCATGCCTCTAGTTCTATTTTATTATTCATCAGTTTATTTTGTTCATTGGATTCCTTATTTGTTTATTTTTATTTTTAGATTCAATAGTTGATAGATATGTATTTATTGCCATTTTAATGTTCATATTTTTAATCTTCTTTTTTCTTCTTCTCCATAAAGAATACCCTTCAACGTTTCATATAATACTGGTTTGGTGGTGATGAACTCCTTCAGCTTTTACTTGTCTGGGAAGCTCTTTATCTGACCTTCAACTCTAATAATAGCTTTGCTGGGTAGAATAATCCTTGTTGCAGGTTCTTGCTATTCATCACTTTGAATATTTCTTGCCACTCTCTTCTGGCCTGCAAAGTTTCTGCTGAGAAATCAGCTGACAGTTGTATGGGCACTCCCTTTTAGGCAATTAACTGCTTTTCTCTTGCTGCTTTTAAGATTCTCTCTCTGTCTTTAACCTTCAGCATTTTAATTATGATGTGTCTTCGTGTGGGCCTCTTTGGGTCCATCTTGTTTGGGACTCTCTGCACTTCCTGGACTTGTAAGTCTATTTCTTTCACCAGGTAGGGGAAGTTTTCTGTCATTATGTCTTCAAATAGGTTTTCAATCTCTTGCTCTCTCTCTTCTTCTGGCACCCCTATAATTTGGATGTTGGTTCTCTCTCTCTCTCTCTCTCTCTCCTTCTCCTCTCTCTCTTTCCTCTTCCTGGCACCCCATGATGCGAATGTTGGTGTGCTTGAAGTTTTCCCAGAGGCTCCTTACACTACCTTCATTTTTTTCCTTTTTGCTCTTCAGATTTGGGTGTTTTTTGCTTCCTTTTATTCCATATCACTGATTTTTTTTTCTCCTCACCTCAGGATATGTTTTCCATTAATTTTTTTTTTTGAGAGTGGTAGGGAGAGGGAGAGACAGAGAGAAACCAATATGAGAGAGACACATCAATTGGTTGCCTCTTGCATGCTCCAGATCAGGGCCAGGAGCCTGCAACTGAGGTATGTGCCCTTGACTGGAATCAAACCCACGACCCTTCAGTGTGCAGACTGATGCTCTATCCATTGAGCCAAACCAGCCAGGGCCATATCGCTGATTTGATCCTCTACTCCACTGTTGATTCCCTTTCTACCTGTTGTGACTTCCTCATATTATATCATTTAAATTCCTTTTTCGATCGCTTTCAACATGTTTATTTTGCCCTTCATGATGCCTTCCTTGTATGAAACTCCCTAACAAGTTCATAACTTCTGAGCATCTAATTTGCTTAAATCTGATGCTATATAATCGAGCTGATTCTGCTGAGAAATCTATTTTCTCTTTGTACAAATTCTTTTTTTTTAAAATATATTTTATTGAGTTTTTACAGAGAGGAAAGGAAAGAGATAGAGAGTTAGAAACATCGATGAGAGAGAAACATCGACCAGCTGCCTCCTGCGCACTCCCCACTGGGGATTTGCCCGCAACCAAGGTACATGCCCTTGACCGGAATCGAACCTGGGACCTTTCAGTCCGCAGGCCGACGCTCTATCCACTGAGCCAAACCGGTTTCGGCTGTACAAATTCTTATTTCATGTTCAACCATCTTCAGTTTTGCTGCCACATGGCCTGTGAGTCCAAAGGATTGGGGATGTAAGGTGCTGTTTATCTCATTCACATGGGTAGACCAAGGGGATAGCTGGGAAGCATGGCCAGTTGCCCGTATAAAGGCTGCTCAAGTAGGAGAGAGAGAGTGCTGAGGGCCACTTCCAGCGGCTATAGATCATTTTATGCATCAGAAAAGAGAAATCACTTAGAGAGAAATGGAGAGCAAATCACAATGCTGTTTCTCCTAGAAAATCTAAAAAGAAGTGCTTCTCATTAGCTTACCTTTAGTCTTTAGTTCCTCCTGAGAAGAAGCTGGCACAGCTTACAGGGTGTTTTGTTTTGCTTTTTTTCTTCCACCTGATTTCGATGTTTAAAAATAACTTGAACTCTTATTTTCTCATAATATTCCATTATGAAGAAGCACTTTACATTCTTTATTATTTTGCCAGTGTTGCTGTTTGTTTTTTGTTTTGGAATTTCTAAGATTGGTCTGCATGTCCTAGTACAGTGGTGAACACACAACTCCCCTGTGGCTCTGTCCCCAAAAGACAAAATCAAGAGGAACAAAGCTGCAGAGTAGGATGTGCCCTTAAATTCATAGCCCCTAAACCAGGGCAGCTTCCTAAATTCAATCAGATGATAAGTTTTGTATGTGAGATTACCCAAATTGCAAACTGGTGTTCTAATCCCAAATCAAGGGTTAGGAATGGAGGCGGGCAGAATTCCTTTGGCATGAACAGTCTATTGAGAAATCTACATTCTCCAATAAATCATCATTATTCAGTAATGATGACAAAATGGGCCCTGTCCTCCAAAGTCATGAGCTTTGTCCTTGTATAACCATGTGTAAACTGGAAATGATTGCCCTGCCCATAGATCCAGCCAGCAGTCTTTGTGACTGTGGTCTTAAAGCCAACCCCACAGGACAGTGCATACTGAAAACACAAACATATAGAAGAAATTTGCAAATAGCGGTTTTCCCATTAAGATGTATCATAACTACTGCACAGAGGAGATGTCTGGCCGTAATTTAGTGCAGGTTTTATTTGGCACATGTTACCTGTAGAGTATTTGGGTAAATTACTGATGTCAGTTGTATTTCTCTTGGAGATGAGGGAAATAGGTTATTGGCACAATAAAACATCCAGAGGCATTTAAAATGTCAGTCTAATTGCGAGAATCAGTAAGGCTTTTAATTACCTTCTGTGCAATTTTTTTTAATTGCTCGGATGGCTGTAGCGCTTGGTAAGTTCCTGACAGAGCAGCTGCAACAAACTTAATTTAAACATTTTTTTCCCTGAAGTGTTCTGAATAAAAGGAATCTGAGATGAAAGGTAAATGTTGGGAGTCTCTTTTGTTTCAGGCTCTCTGCAGGAATTCTTGTTGTTGCGTTGCTAATAGAGCTAACAGAATCCCACATCCATGTTCATCTACTACCTGCAGGGTTTTTATTTGCTATGACATTCTTTGGAAAGAGTTTGTGGTCACCTGCCCTCTTAGATTATTCTGAATCAGCCCGTCTGCAGTGCTAGGCCATGGCCAACTCCAATTCCCACATACTCTTTGGAGTTTGCTTAATTTGAAATGTGGGGAGTGGCGGGGGGCGGGGGGGCACAGAATATACCGTTCTTAGATGTGTTGGACATTGACATGAGGGAAGCTTCTATTTTCTACATGTTTTCATCCCCTTTAGTTCTACTTTCAACTTGATAAGAGCTATTTTTTATCTGCAAATGCTCACTATCCCAGAGGCATCAATTCTCTCCTCTAAGAACTGATATCACACTAAGGGATCATACCCTGTGGTTCGATTAGAAGCAATGGATGTCTGGAGTTGAATCCCAATTTGCCGTATATTATTTCTACTTAATCTAAGTTTCACCTCCACAAAGCAGGAATAACAATGGCTTTAAAGTGGAATTGTGATGGTTCAATAAAGTAACACATATATAAAGAGTGATTGGAGGAGAATGGGTTTTCAGTAAGAGGTAGTTCCTTCTAGTACCTGCCTCCACCTCTACCTCCAATGCTAGTTCCCTCATCTAGATGTCTGCGATCACACTTGTGTTTCTAACTATGTCTTGATTCATAGCAGGTAATGTCTCAATTAGGCATGTGTTGAGTGTTTCCTTCCACGTCCCGCGTGGAGTAGGATTCGGTATCTGAAAGAGGAGCTGCACAACAAATGAGAGAAAAAGACACGAGATAATTTTGCGATATTGGAGGACCAGGCGGCCAAGTCCAACTCAAGGAGAGGGACTTCCACCAGTGCTCAGGCCTCATCAAGCTTTTACTGATCTGGGATGCACCCATAGCATAGCCCTTAGGCAGGTGACACCTGGCAACAGGCAGACTAGCCCATCAGCAAGGATTTACATAATAATAAATGAAACAGTTTCCCACAGGCCTGGGTAGCAGGGACTAGTCTGAAATTTGTTTTCTGCATTAAAGGTATTTAGTGCAGTGTCCTTAGCAATGAAATATTTTGGATTGATGTGGCCAGAGATTAAAATATATTCTGGGAAACTAAGCCTGTTAGGAGGTGGATTGAAAATTGGGGTGGTTTTGAGGATGTGTTTTTTCTAAGGTATTTTATGCCTTAGGAAGAGTAAGAACTAATCAAACAGAGTCATAGAATTTTGAAGCAGAAAGGAAATTTATATCATCTAATTAAATCCACTACTTAATACACAAGGAAAAGAAGGCCTATAATGAAAAAGCTAATTAATGTCTGACCAAGAATTCTGGTGTCACATTTTCCATTTTTAGGTTATTTCCTCCATGCCACATTCTACCATCCAATTGGTGTTGATGCTTAGTTCCTGACATTTGCAAATTCTATTCTGCATACACCATTTAACTATAGGGTATTGGGATTTCTTCTCAGCTGAGCTGGTGATGGAACCATTAACACTAAGAGCATATTTTTTTAAATGTTAGAAAAAGAGTATAAGGGGCATACAGAGAAAGCAAGGGGAAAATGGCATAAATAGTTAAGCAGATAAAGTAGAAAATTTTCCCGAGATAAGAAAGAAATGGGAAAATATTTATTTAAAGCTTAGAATATTCCATATGCATATTCAATATAATGTGCATTATCTAATTAAGCCAATATATCCCTGGAAGGTGAGTACCCTTTTCCTCATCTTTCTAACTCGTTGTAGCATATCTTCCACTCAGTTGAACATAAATCCCAACGGCCTATATCTATGGATTCAAATGAAATCTACCAGGTTCCAAAAGCTGAGCCTTTATTCATTAAACTCTAGTGCTTATACAAACAAAATTTGATAACAAATATTGGACTAAGAGGATTTTCAGGGAGAAGTAGAGAAATTATGAAAAGAAGGCAAATTCAAGAAAAGCTACAGAATTTGGTTGATGGGGAGAATGAAAGAGGATCCTGGACAGCATGGAGGAACCGGGAGAGCATTATGCCAAGTGAAATAAACCAGTCAGAGAAAGACACAAGTATCACATGATCTCACTCATATGTGGAATCTAATAAACAAAATAAACTTCTGAATAAAATAGGTCCAGAGACATAGAAGCATGGAAGACACTGAGGAATCTCAGTGGGAAGATGGGGGTAGGGGAGAGATTAACTGGGGAACTTATATGTATACTAGAGGCCTGGTGCACAAAATTCATGCAAGGGGCTCAGCCTCCACACACTGCACCAGTGGCTGGGGGTCTTTGCTGCCTCTGCCTCCTCTGCCTCAGCCCCCACCCCTGGGGTTTCATCTGGAAGAACTTCCAGAAGGATATCTGGTCTAATTAGCATATTACATTTATTATTATAGATATGCATAGCATGGACACAGACAATAGTGTGGTGAAGGCCTGGGAGGGGGATGTGGGGAAGCGGGGGTCAATGGGGAAAAAAAGGAGACATCTGTAATACTTCTAATAATTAAAGATACATTTAAAATAAAATAAAAAGAAAGAGGATC
>NW_006288443.1:807489-817910 GCF_000327345.1 Myotis davidii
CGGGGGTCAATGGGGAAAAAAAGGAGACATCTGTAATACTTCTAATAATTAAAGATACATTTAAAATAAAATAAAAAGAAAGAGGATCCTGGATCATATTATTACAAAATAGGAAGGAATGATTAAAAGCAAAGATGCCTGAGAATTCTGAAATAGTTCTCCTGGCCCTGGTGGCTGGGATTTGCTATCATGTTATTGTAGGTATAAGAATGTGCATTGAAATAAGTTGCCCCTCTTCCTACAGAGTGAGAGGAGGAAGAAAAGAGAGCAAAAGGTCCAAGACAATTCAGAACAGAGACATGTGAGAGAGGGTTGGCTTTTTTTACAGACTCACAGTGAGTCTGGACATTTATGCTCTTGGCTGGGAAATAATCTAGGAAACTTCCCTTTGTTCAGATTAACCTTGATATGCACCTTGTTGAGGCAGCCATTTCACATTATACTTGACATTGTATAACATAGTTTCCCTTTATTTTATAGGGTTATGTATTATGCCAATCCATAAAGTCATTCTTTCATGAGGACTGGAGCTACAGATTACATGTACTATAGCAGTGATGGCGAACTTATGACACACGTGTCAGAGGTGACACACGAACTTATTTTTTTGATTGGTTTTTCTTTGTTAAATGGCATTTAAATATATAAAACAAGTATCAAAATATAAATCTTTGTTTTACTATGGTTGCAAATATCAAAAAATTTCTATATGTGACACGGCACCAGAGTTAAGTTAGGGTTTTTCAAAATGCTGACACGCCAAGCTCAAAAGGTTCACCATCACTGTACTATAGGAATATGGAAAGAGTTTGAGTTCAATTTCCTAAAAGAAGTCATCTCAGCAGGTCTTATTTTCTCTGTTAGACACATTTACTGGTAGCACTGAGGTCATTCCTTGCTTTTCCTGTGTGGCTCTCAGGAACAGAGTATGGATGTGATACAGGAAAAGGAACATATCCCTGATCCGTTGAGGATTATCAGGACTGAAAGGAGCTATCTAAAGAGAATACTGGTCTAAAGAAGGTGGACCATAACATTGAATCAGAAGTTTCTAAGAAAATACTCTCCGTGTCCAGAAGAATGATACTGAAGCATCTGTGTGTTTCATTTTCACATGCTTCCTCCAAATTTCCCTATATTTCCACCATCTTAGAATAGGAGGTAAATTTATAAGTCCCCTAACCCTGCTTCTGCATATACACTGTATCTACTGTACAACAAATATTGACATCTACCACTCATTAATGTATTGAGTATTTTAAAAATCTCATTTCAAATGTATTATATTAATACATATGTGTTAAATAAATAATACTCACAACATCTCTTTATTCTTATAAAAATGCTTCAATATTCCAACTTTACAGATAAAAAACACTCCAAACAGTGCCAAGATGCTGCTAATTTAAGATTCAAATTCAGGTTTGTAAGACTCCAAACCCCACATATTTTTACTATGTTTCATTTTCTTTTATTTTGTTCAGGAATCAGAGGATACCACGTGCAAACTTTAACTTCTGCAAGTCTATTTAGGAGAAGGAGAGCTCCTTGAGGAGTGGTATTTTAGACAAGGGCCCTATCAATCTCCTGTAGACTTTTGAACCTCTCTTTTTAAGATTCATTAATTCCAAAATACTACCCTTGCACCCCTGAGAATCATTGGATTGGGAAAGAGAATTACTCATGGAAGGATCAACAATCCCTTAGCAGCAAAATGGTTGAGAACTCCTGATCTTGGCATCTCCTTATATAATCCATTTCTACCCACAGAAAGTGCCTCTGTGTGCATGTGCTGTGCTGTGCTGTGTGTGTGTGTGTGTGTGTGTGTGTGTGTGTGTGTGCCTGCCTGCCTAATGCAGAGCCTTGAAAATGGAATTACTGGAAGTAATTATAATGATGCATATTTACATGCATGTACAGGCACACATTCCTATTCTCTTTATTCCCCCACCCCCAGAACGCATGCCCATCACACCTATAAGGCCCATGTGAGGAAATATGACCCTTTGTTAATATCTCAGTGAAAATCCTTATGAGAAACAGTTGGCACACTCAAACTTGGAAAACCGAGGAGCAATTACTTACAAAATTGTGGTAAGCAAACCAATAGAGTATAGTGTAATACCATAGGGCATAGAAACCACAAAGAGCCTTTATCACTCCAAGTCTGAAGAAAGAAGGAGAATTTATTAGAATCCAGAGGGAGGCTTTATGAAGAGATTTACCTGCTAGCGGTTGTGACCTTCAATAGAGGGATATAGCCCACCTGTGATGACCCAGAAGGAAGATCATGGGGGAAATAGATACCATACCTCAGTGTCTCCTTTCCTCTGATTTTCATCTCCTGCATCTCATTGGCCAACCCCAGTGGAACTTGGAGAGCACAAGAGCCCAGTTGACCCATGCAGGGGATGTGTGTCAGCTCCCAGGGGCACAGAGACAGATGACAAAAGTTAGACGGTGAATCTAATGGGGCAAACAGAAAATATCGAGCTATGTAAATAGAGTGGCATATATGTGAATTTACATATAGACCTTATCAAAGCTTGAGCAAACAAGATGTTTCATTGCAAATCCTACTTTATATCTGAATCCTCTTGAATTGCTATTTAATGAAGTCTTACCATTTGCCAAGTACTGGGTCAAATTCTTTAAACATGCCATGTCTTCTTTCACCACATTAACTCTTAGGAGGTAATTCTCAGAAACATGCCAAAAACCACAGATAACAATCAGGACAGCTTATATTCAAACTCAGACTCCCAAGCTAGGCTCTTCCTCATCATTACAGTATGCTACAGACTAAATGAAGCAACAATCTAAGAAATGGCTTGTGGAAAATCCAGGCCTTGTGTATAATACTCTTTGTTAATACTCAGAGAAGGCAACAGAATTTGATCCAGGACTGAGTTGCACTGCTTAGTTTCAATCAAAGGTATTTAACAATTTCATCCTTCAAAGTATGTAGCAGATGTTGTCACTGTCCCATTCATAACCCTTAGACTCCATCATTTCAAGGAACTCTAGATGTTCAATTCCCAGCGTCTATATCCGGAAGTGCAGGAGGCCACGCCCCTTTGGGCATAGCAAGCCACAAGTACCAGGAAATGATCAGCCCTGAAAAAAGGCCTCGATAAATGACTCTTAGAAATTGGTGTAAAAATGTCCCAGTTCCCTTGTGACCCATGTGGGACAATTCTGAGATGTCTTTTATCCTTTCCCCCAGTTTTTTCCCTGGTTACAGGCTTAACACTGCCCTACCTTCCCAGTATCACTTTCCCACTTCTTAGTTGTTGTGCCTTTACTTCCATTTGGACTCAGATCTTTCTAGGACCACTCAAACTAGAATAATTTTTGCCTGAAATTTTATATGAGTTTTCCTCATAAGGGATTCTAAAATGGGATCAATGCTGGTTAGCTGGCCAGGAGGAGGCCATTGCTAGTGGAAGTGCAGTGGTGATAACCTTTGGCACACTGCAGCATCACAGTCATGAAGACTCTCACCCAGAGTGAATTGGGATGGAACAGAAGTAGAACTTGAAATGAAATATTTATTGAGATATATGGCTGCAATCATAATGAAAAGAACCTTAGATTTGGTTGGTGTCGTTAATGCAGTGATGGCTGAAAATACCTGTCTTAAGTCGGTCAACTACCAATTCAGAAGTATGATATGAAATCCAGCAAGTACCTATGGTTGTGCTTAGAGCAGTGATGGCTAACCTTTTGAGCTCGGCATGTCAGCATTTTGAAAAACCCTAACTTAACTCTGGTGCCGTGTCACATATAGAAATTTTTTGATATTTCCAACGATAGTAAAACAACGATTTATATTTTTTATACTTATTTTATATATTTAAGTGCCATTTAACAAAGAAAAATCAATCAAAAAAATGAGTTTGCGTGTCACCTTTGACACGCGTGTCATAGGTTTGCCATCACTGGCTTAGAGAGACCCTTATCTCTAGCTGTCACTGGGTAGGAACTCTTAGGCTTTGTGAAACCACGAATAGCAAGCAGAAAAAAATCATGATCTGTGTGGAAAGGGAAAGATGCTAAACAAACAGGAAGACAATTATGAAGTCCATGTTTCCCTAAAATATTTGATTGACTTCAATTTGAGCAGGTGCTCTTCCTGTGTGCAAGTTCATCAGGAAAAGAGGAAATCTGCAAAGCTGTGAGGAGCATGGAACTTGGCTGAGAGATTTTGGAGTACATTTCAGTCTCTCTTCTTTAATAAGACATTGAATTTTTCCAAGCAAACAGAACTCTTTCCACAAGTAGAGCATAAGAACAGAGCGTGCTGTTATGCCACTTGAGATAAACAATTACCCTGAAAACTGAGACAGTCAATCAATTAAATAAATAAGATACTGTAGGCAAACAGCCATCTGCAAATGAAATTTAGGGTTGGTGGCAACGATGCTGAATAAATGTGCAATTTAATCTGTAATTATGATCTAAAATAAACCTTCTAAATACAGGGTAAGAAGTTCCAGGTATTTTGATGAAATAGGAGGATTGGCCCAGAGGATCTGAAGGGGGAATATTTCCTTGAAAAAAGCAGCAGGATTGAGAGGACAGCTGAGGGCAATTCTTCTCTGATGGTTCTCCTGATAAGGATTACCTGTCTGTGGATACTTTGGATAGGATTGATATTACATACCTGTCCATGTTACAGGATTATAACATGTGAGGAAAATGCTAATGAAGAGAGTATTGTTGCACTGATGGAATTATTCATACTGCCTCCTTTCCCTTTCATAAACACCCTGGCGCTGTTGATAATTTATATTGCTACTCTAGTCATGCACTGTTCACAATACTGCTCATTATTTCAGAAAGCAGGTGATCTAGTCCCCACCTTAATCAGCATGAGTAGTAGGAAGAGTAAAAAACCTGGGTTAGAGTGCTCTGTTCATATCTTTGTGTCAACTAGATTTCTCCATCTATAAAATTGGAAATATTTTTTTCTGTGGTGGTGAGTAGAGGCCTATCTCATTTTATTGTGCTTTGCTTTACTGCAGTCCATAGATAGTGTGTGTGTTCTTGGTGTTGTTGTTGTTGTTCTTCTTCTTCTTCTTCTTCTTCGTCTTCGTCTTCGTCTTCCAAATTGAAGACAAGACTCTCCACCAGCACAAAGATTAGATTATGACTTGCTTTATTGAGATACCTGCTTTATTGTGGTGGTCTGGTAGTGAACCAGCAATATCTCCAAGCACCTTACCAATGTTAGGTATTATTATTAACCCTATGAGCTGAAATTATTAGAATTCAGTGTGAGCCACATGTGAACTATGTTTTGTGGTATGACCCAAGCTCTCATTTCAGGATTATGGTGACTAACAGGACATGTTCTCAAATTTCCAACCACATGCAATGTGATTGGTCCAAGTCCTTAGCCAATGCTCTCTGAAACACATGGCCATGTTAGCACAGAGACCATCCTTCCTGCGGCCATTCCCAGACTAAAACTGAGCACACAGGGTATCAAGGCAGATCAGTGCCTAGGAGACTTGGGATTTCTGAATTAGTTGAGGAGTCTTTGAATGTCAAACAAAACTTTCCTTAACAGTGCACAGCAGCCTGCCATGCTTACCCCCTTCCTTCCTCATCTCCTCTCTCTCCTTCACTCAGGATCAGACTTCTATCACAATCAGACAGTTCTCCCAGCCTCTCTCATCTCCCTCCCTCTTCTCTCACAGCTATTTTCAGTGATATATTTCTTGCATGTCTAATAACATTTTAACATCTGCTCTTGCAGGACCCAAACTAACACAAGAATAAAATATTAAAAAGTTGTGAGGATATCATCACTTCTCAAATACGCATAATGTTGATACCATTGTGGCTGAAAAACAATGCCACTGTTTCTATTTGTATTTTTCTATTTAGTACGGTAGGTGCAAGTTCTTGGTACTCAGTGAAGCTATGTTCATTTTAATTGGGGGGAAATTGCCCCAAAGACCTTTTCTCATTCCTGCATTTGACTTGATGAAATGCAGGAGGATCAGCACTGCTCTGATCAATGTCAACAAGTGGGTCCTGCCTTCATACTTCCCCCAGGTCATTTCATCACTGGGGATTATTTCTCTCTTCCTGTCATTTAGACCCTTCAATATCCAACTTAGGTGACCTCCGTGAACGTTCTCAGACATTCCTAGAACCACGCTGGTTTTTCACCTGTTCCCTTTGCGTAGTCCGTTAGTGATCACAACTTGGTTCTGTTAAAATGATCTATCTTGAATGTATTAAAAAATTAACTTGATGAGAAAGATTATAGGACAGTTTCAGATAGTGGGCTTAAAATATTTAAAAATAGTTGTTAAGCCCTTTTGCAAGCATTTGCTAGTAATTTAATTACAAATGACTCTTAGCCACTACTTGAAATAGATCCAACAAGAATTCTACCAGAAAACATTATTATGGCCTTGAATGAGTTTCTGGATTTGGTAAACCAAAGAAACTATTCCCCCCTGCCTAGAAATACTCAATAACAAACCAAGTCTCTGACACCCACCGATGATTCCTATTTGCTGTTTGATTCTAGATGTTCAAGCATAAAACATTTATTGAGGCAGATGAGAAGGAATTAATGGAACTTTGTAAGAGGACAACTGGGGAGACATCACATCTAGAATGGGGCCCAAGAACTTTGGTCTAAAATAAAGGTTAAAAACTTGAGTTTCATGATTTTCACTGTGACCATCTGTCCAAAGCCAGCCTGACTTTCTTTCTACTAACCTATAGGCCCTTCGAGGGCAGCGACTCTGTCTAAAGTGTGTGTAAGAAATAGACTGAATGAGCCTCTGGGTGGAAGGATAAAAGGGCCAGCAGTCTGTGCGATGGTTGTGCTGTTGGATGATTGTGGATCTCTATCCACTGGAACTGCCTGCCAACAAACCTGTGAGTAGACAGAGCTGACTTTCAGTACTGCCTTCCCTGTCTCTCTGCCCCTAGGATATAGTAGTGAGCTGTCTGCCTGAGCTGCTCCACAGAGAGAACCGGCCCAGCTGCAAAGTGAATACTGGCCCAGTCCTGCTTGTCTCCTCTGTTCCCACTGTGCCAATGAGATGGCAGGTGCCAACCAACTAAAGCCACTTCTCAGACATCTGTTCATTACATTTCTATTTCTATTCATATTCATATTTATATTTATATCTATTTATATTTATACTAGAGGCCCAGTGCACGAATTCGTGCACCAGTGTCGTACCTCTGCCTGGCCTTCGGGGATCGGCCGAAACTGGCTCTCTGACATCCCCCTAGGGATCCCAGATTACGAGAGGCCACAGGCCAGGCCAAGGCACCCCACCAGTGCCCCATTAGGTCTGGGAAGGGAAACGGGAGGTTGGCCAGCTGGGGAGAGACCATGGGAGGCCTCCAGGGTGTGTCCAGCATGTCTCACTCAGTCCTGATCAGCCAGAACCCAGGAGCAACCTGACCTACCAGTCTGAGTGTCTTCTCCCTGTTGGTCAATGCATGTTATGGTGAGCAGTTGAGCAGACTTAGTATATCATTTGCATATTATGCTTTGATTGGTTGAACAGATGACCAGTCGAGAGGACACATAGCATATTAGGCTTTTATTATATAGGATTTCTGTAACCAGGGACTTCAGAGCAAGAAGCCCAGTGGAATCAGGTGACTCCTGAGGCCACAGTGGCACTTACTACTGGGTACATGGAAGCCATGTTTTCCAATATCTGGCTTGATGCTTTTTCTGTTAGAAGATACTATTTTGTACCTGCTATATGTTTTGAGTTACTCTAACTTTGCTCTATATATTTTCACTCAGAAGATATCTATTTTCTAAAGGTCATATCTGTCCTTCAATGTTCTCCAGTTTCATTGTTATTTTACCTGAAGGACCCCTGGACTGGTAAAAGCCACAGAAGGACAGGGCTCTGTTTAGTCAGAGTACGCCTGGCCTTGCAGTTCGCCGCAGGTGTTTCTGTGCCTGAGCTCCAGCATGTGTGGCTCTTTAGGCAAAGGCTATGGAGTTTAAACTGGTTTGAGCTGAGGTGCATAATTCAAGGTGCCTTTCCACCCAGGCATAGCCTGAGCATTCTAGGAGCATTTGGGTTTGGTGGCGAGGAAATCCAGGAGTGAATTTTGAGAAACGCAGCATAATTCGTGATTAAGGTTATCGGTAATGTCTAACCTTTAGTAAATGCCAGCTGCATAATGAAGCTCCCATGTTCCTGCAGTGGCTGCGCTGCAGTCAGTTCAGCCAGGCTATAGGATCTATTTAATGGGACTCTAATGGGAAATGACCAGGATCGGGCTGCAGAAGATTAAAAGTGACAATGCTAATTGACTGCAGAGGTATCTACATGAAGAGGGGCCAGAAAAATCATTTAAGACTAAATTAAATTAGACTGATTTGATATTTGAAAAAAGTATTAACTTCCCGCTGGGTTTGGCAGGGTGAATTAACTGCTTCGTGTTTCTTAGAGAAGATTATTTGTAGGACAATGGGCCACAGTTATTGGGAAAAGAACTCTCCTCAGCTGGATTAGAAAAAAGAATGGCAATTGCAGCTAAAGCTTTCAGTGCTAGTGCAATCGCAGTGCTTCATACTTGGTGAACAGTGCTAGTTTCTAAGTTTGAAAGGGTCTCAGAACAGTGAGGGTGGCCCATTCCTTACCCCAAACAGCTAGGGACAAACATAGAAATACAGCTGCTGAGTGGGAACGTAGTTTAATTCTTAATTTAGAAGGCTGTTTTATTTTTATTTTGGAAAGGGTGCCAACTAATGAAACTTTAAAGTCAATACATATTATCTTTCTTTCCTGACTTGTTTAATTATCCTTAGAATCGTCTTTAATTTTCATAGAATTAGTAGACATAGACAACTTCCTTGTCCATCAACTAGGATCCCCACTGTCAGGGGATTTGCACATATTTTTCTCTCTCTTCTCCCAGGTAATTCCTACCTATCTCTGAGGTATGAGCTTAAATGTTTATTTTTGCTGCCCCCAGCCCTCCGGGTTCATCTTTCTTAACATCCAGACTAGGTGAATATACTCTGTATCATTGTGGTTGTTTGGAGGTTCTAGCAGGGGAGCGCAGCTACTCGTATACCCTTGACCGAAGACCGGTCCTCTCCCCGGGGGTCGGGGGGGGAGGTCGTCCTCTTCCACTGAGCAGGCAACTTCAGGAGGGACGCACATGGATCAGTGAGGGGGGGGGGGTGAGGTCGTCCTCTTCCACCGAGCAGAGCAGGCAGCTTCAGGAGGGACGCACATGGATCAGTGAGGGAGGAGGGGGACACCCGCCTAGCCAGCCAGATCAGCGGAATCAACCCTGGCGATCAATGGGGTGACAGATGTCGCAGCCAGATCGCCCTCACATACCACTGTATCATTGTGGTTAAGAATGCACAGAGGGCCTAAGTGAAAACCCTGGCCTGGCCATTGGCTAGCCCTGTGACTTTCAGCAAGTTCCTAATCCTCTCATTGCCTCCTGCTCTTCAGCTATTCCATGGAAATGATGACTGAAATTACTTTATGGGGTTGTTGTAAGACATAAATATAAGGAGTTTCTATTATTGGTAGGAGCTTTCATAGCCCTGTGCACTTGTCCTTCATTGTTCTTTTTATATTAGTACTTTTAGAACTAATTAGTACATATTAGTATGTATATGGGTGTGATTATTTGATAATTATCTGTCTCTCCCACTACGATATTAGTGAATTTAGCATTGGATCTCCTAGGCCTAGGACATTACTAGTTCATATTAGAGACTGATTGGATGTTTGACTGAATGACTGAATAGTGGGTTCCATTGGTAGAAACCACTATAAGTAGAAACTACTAATAATAGTAGAAAGATCAAAGTTGCAACTTACACCTTTTTTATCCATCCAGCCACATTGTGTGTTTTGGTCAATCCATTTACATTTAGAGTAATTGTTAATAGGGACTCACTAATTCCATCTTATTAATTGTTTTCTGGCTATTTTGTAGTTCCCTTTTTCCTTTCTTCCTCTTTTGCTGCTGTCCTTTGTGAATTGATGAATTTCTGGAGTGTTATGCTTTGGTTTCATTCTCTTTATCTTTTGTGAATCAACTGTAGAATTTTTCTTGTGGTTACCAGGATACTTACATAAAACATCTCTAGGTATAATAGTCAATTTTATGCTTGTAATAACTTAACTCTGGTCAGTTATAATTTCCTTTTACTTCCTCACTCTTGTGTTTCTAATGTTATAATGTACCTCTTTTTGAATATACACTGAGTGGCCAGATTATTATGACCACCTGACGTTTGTAGGCAAATTAGCTATAATTTTTTGTTGAAGTTTTTAGAGGGCCAGACCATTATAAATATGGAAGCAGGTTGTTTACCATGACAGTAGAAGTGATTTTTTTCTGAAGATATGGATATATATAGTAGATATATATGTAGTAGATCT
>NW_006288443.1:818424-839855 GCF_000327345.1 Myotis davidii
ATATAAAATAAATATCAAAAATATAAGTCTTTGTTTTACTATGGTTGCAAATATCAAAAAATTTCTATATGTGATATGGCACCAGAGTTAAGTTAGGGTTTTTCAAAATGCTGACACGCCAAGCTCAAATTCGCCATCACTGCCCTAACTGCTCCCTCCTGCCAGCCTGATCACCCCCTAACTGCTCCCCCCTGCTGGCCTGATCACCACTAACTGCCCTCCCCTACCAGCCTGATTGCCCCTAACTGTCCTCCCCTGCTGGCCTGGTCGCTCCCAACTGCCCTCCCCTGCAGGCCTGGTTTCCCCTAACTGCCCTCCCTTTCAGGCCTGATCGCCCCCCAACTACCCTCCCTTTTAGTCCTGGTCCCTCCCAACTGCCCTCCCCTGCTGGCCTGATTGCCCACAACTGCCCTCCCCTGCTGGCCATCTTGTGTCCACATTGGGGTGGCAATCTTTGACCACTTGGGGGCGGCCATCTTGTGTGTTGGAGTGATGGTTAATTTGCATATTACATCTTTTATTGGATAGGATTATTGTAATGACAGTTATTTTTAATATTCTTGCTTTAACTATTATAACGAGGTAAGTGGTTAACATTCCACCACATTACAGTATTAGAATGTTCTGAATTTGACTATATGCTATATTTACCTGTGCTTTGTATATTTGCAGGTTACTAGTTTGCATCCTTTCATTTTAGCTTGAAGAACTCCTCTTAACATTTCTTGTAAGGCAGGTCTAGTGATGATGAATTCAGTTTTTGTTTATCTGGAAAAGTCTATATCTTTCTTTTCTGAAGGATAGCTTTGCCACTTTAAGTATTCTTAGCTAGAAATTTCTTTATTTCAATACTTTGAATATATTATCACCACTCTCTCTTGGCCTGTAAGGTTTCTACTGGGAAATCTGCTAATAGTTATGAGAGATTCCCTTGTAAGTCACAAGCTACTCTGCCCCACTCTGTCTGCTTGTAAGATTTTTTATTTGATTTTTAACAGTTTTATTATAATACTAGAAGCCCAGTGCACGATTTTTGTGCACTGGGAGGGTCCCTAGGCCTGGCTGGCAATCAGGGCCAATCTGTGGGGTGACCAGTGGGGCGACTGGGGGCCTCCGCTTGCACCCACCTTGCCCTGGAACTGCTTGCTCACCTGCTCCACCATTCTGCCATGATCCCACTCTCATCAGGGCCCATCGGAGCCGGCAGCACCTCCACTGCCACCTGCTGCCAGAATTGCGTCGCCAACACCCTCCATGTTCCATGCTGCCCCTGGTGGACAGCACACGTCTAACTCCCAGTTGGTTGAACTCCTGCCCATGGGGACAATTTGCATATTAGCCTTTTATTATATAGGACCCCTTGTAGAGGTGCTCTTAAGTTACTTTTCATAGATGACCTATGAGCTTCATGAATTTGGATATCCAAAACTCTCTCCAGATTTGGGAAGTTCTCTGCCATTATTGCTTTAAAAAAGCTTTCTGCCCCCTTCTCCAACTCTTCTCCTCCTTGGACTCATATTCATCATTTTTATGGTTCAAACCAGCAAGTTTCAATTGGTGTGCTGTGGCAGGTACACTGGTATGCCACAAAAAAATCTTAAGCATGCAATATCTGATTATTATTTTTTTCCTTAGACTGTCAAATTAAAAAATGACAACACAATGATAGCTGTTGGTGGATAAATGCTGAATTTCTATTAGTGATGTGGGGGCACAAAAACAAGGAACATGTTAGGCTACCATGATATTGACATTCCTTCTCATTTCTATCACCATAGACTAATTTGCCCGTTCATGAACTTCATATAACTATTCTAATCTTTTGTATATTGTTTTATTTTTCAATACAATAATTTTGAAATTCATCCATGTTGTGTGTTTCAGTAGTTTCTTCTTTTTTATTGCTGATTAGTATTCTATTATATGAATAAACACACTTTGCTTACTAATTCTCCTGTAGAGAAATATTTGGGTTGTTTCAGTTTGAGGCTACATAAGCTAAGTTCAGTGAACATTCTTTTTCAAGTCTTTTTGTGAACATATTTTTTCTTGGATAAATACCTACGAATACAATTCTTAGGTATATGTTTAATGTCATTAGAAACTTCCAAATATTTTTCCATAGGTGTTATATCATTTTGCATTCTCAACAATATATGAAAATCTTAGTTGCTGTACAACCTTGCCAATAATTGGTGTTGTCAGTCATTACTATTTGCCATTCTAGTAAGGGTGAAATGGTATCTTACTGTTTCATGTTTTTAACTTGTGTTTTCCAAGTGACAAATAATGTAAAAAAAAAAAGTATGCTTTTATTAGCCATGTCTATATCTTTTAAAAAAATTATAGTGTGTAAAGCCCTGCAGTCTTGCTTTGTGTATCTCAGACCTTGATCAAAAACGGCACTTAGTACCCACACAAACTTTTGCAACCCTTTCCGCATACATTTACCCTAAGCTTCCTCTTCTCTGGTAACATGCTTTCCAAATTCAACTGCTTAAGTGACTGTTACCAGTCAGGTCTACACCTTTAATTCAGTTTTTTTCACTACTCTTCTTGGCTTCTACCTCTTTCATTATGACACAAAGTGCAGAGTGAGTGTGAGCAAGCCTTATGTGTTCGTTTTCTCTCAAGGACCACAGTCCTGCGCTTTTGTTGACCAATGTCTAAAAGAGTTGTCTGTTGTATTTTGTTCAATTTCATAGTAATTACAGTAGGAGGCGGAATGCAGAACCAGATAGTCTATTGGGCTGCAAAATGGATTTACTATTTTAAAATACACAGGATGTTTTCTAATTATCTACATAATAAGGTAACTTTTGTATTTTTTAACTTTAATATAATTTTTGAGGGCCAGAGTATCAGATACAGTTATAAATGGCATAATGCTCTGAATAACCATAGACATACCTTTGAGAGTGTGCCCTGCAGAGGGGTGGGATGTCATCTGTCATAGGGGTTATGAAGAGGAGGGTAATAACTCTTCCTCTAGAGGGAGCCAGAGTGTTGCTGTGATGTTGCTCTTTCCTGGGATACATGCTAGGTTACCTATGGAAACATGAGAGATAAGCTATCTAATCTTCTAAGGTTATTGCCCATCTATAACAATTTCAGCCTGTCCTCTGCAGTTTCTTGTTTTTAGTCTGTGTAACTTTTCAGAGAGTAAGTGTGCTGCCACAATACATGCAAGTTGGGTAGCAAATTTGTGTTTTCAATATCTAATGTATTACCTATAAGAGAAGCCAACTCCAATGGGACCAATAAACTAGATATCCTCAAAGTCCAAGTCTCAAGACTGGCTTTGTATGTAGTTGGTTCTTACAGTCCTTATCATAGTGCCGTAGGATCATCCTCTGCTTCTACCTTTCCTCTCTGTTTCAGTTCCATGGGACACCTTTCCTGTTTATTGCTGGGTTAATTGCCCAACAGTTGATTTCATTGTCATTTTCTTATTCCATAGAAAGTAATGTGTTTACAGTGATACTAAGTCATTTGTTCATTCAACCACTAACATAATAAGATGGTATCTTCCAGCCATTCATCTAAAGGTTGGACACAGAGCAGTGAACTCAAAATCCAAGTCCCTGTTCTTCTGGAATGCATAGTCTAGTGCAGCCGTGGACAAACTATGGCCCGTGGGCAAGATCTGGCCCGTTTTAAATGAATAAAACTAAAAAAAAAAAAAAAAGACCGTACCCTTTTATGTAATGATGTTTACTTTGAATTTATATTAGTTCACACAAACACTCCATCCATGCTTTTGTTCCGGCCCTCCGGTCCGGTTTAAGAACCCATTGTGGCCCTCGAGTCAAAAAGTTCGCCCACCCCTGGTAGTGGAATCAGCCTAATCCAGAAAGCATGCAGCCACAAATTTACGTGAAGTTTAAAGGCTAACTGTGAGTGTTAAGGAGGGGAATTCCTTTACTGGGGAAGCTGTTAGTGGAATCAGCCTAATCCAGAGAGCATGCAGCCACAAATTTACATCAAGTTTAAAGGCTAGCTGTGAGTATTAAGGAGGGGAATTCCTTTACTGGGGAAGCTGTATCGGGCTTATAATTTACTTGCCTGTCTCCATGATGTGTGGGTTTCAGCAGCTTTGGTGGTAAACATTTCACAGTACTCTTTTTTCACTTTCATATTTGTACACTATCTTAATTATTTTTCATAGTCTTCAGGCTATTTAATAAAATTAAATAATTTTAACAAGTGTAACTGGCATAAAAGGTTTGGGAATAAACAACTAAATTGATGAAAAATAATTTTTTTTGATCTAGAAATTCTATGGATTAGCCAAAATACTAAGGGTTCAATGGGAATTAGTTTGCTTTGCAGAAGGAATTGAGAAGGTCAGTTATTTTGGGAAGTGGCTTCTACAGAAATAACAAAGATTCTGTGGAGTATGCTCTTGATTTTGAAAAGTAGTGAGGTGGATAGCATCAGGAATGGGTGCCTGGAAAGAAGTGCAGCAGAACTGCTAGCTGTTCCAGCCTCTTAGACACAGTGGATAAGTACTGGTTATGCTCCAGCTAAAATGCCCAGAAAACCAAAGTTGTACCACTTATCCTGCTTCTAAGCTCCAGTCCACACATAAAATGTAAATCCTACACAATTGTTTCCTCATAAGTTTATGGACATCATTTCAAAGAAAGACCTGCCATTTGTATCTTGAGATTAAAGTTCTAGAAAGGTTCTCCTAAATTATTTCTTAAAAATCCCACAATTGCTGATTTATGCATTGTCTTCAGTGTCTTTCCTCTAGGCTCTTTTGTTAATTTCTAATTCATTTGCTCATTACAGCACATTAAATCCTAAGTACTTATCTGGAAAGAACTTATCAGATTTCCTCTATGAAAAGGGCTAAGATAATATGGGTACATTGAGTGAGTCTGTATGTGTGTTAGAGGGTGGATAATAGAAAATAAGATTTAGAAAAGGGCTCAGAAAAGAAAAGGTGAAAAACCTGAAGCATATTTTTTTTTCTCTCCCAATTTTGCCGAGTGTTAATTCCCCAGCTATTTGTTCTATCTGTCAGCCAATGAACTACTACTAGATGGAGACTGATGACTTTTAGATAGTCTTGATTTCCATCTTCTATCATGGAGCAAATCCAATCAAATTAAAAGTGAAACAAGTCAAAGTAGAGCTTTTTAAAAAATTATATCCTGGTTTGGATGAACAGATAGGTTTCTCCATTACAATCATATTCACTATTTTTTTTCAGTTGTCAATATGGTATGTGCCCCATTTATAACTCAACCCACAAGGATTATTCATCATTGCCACCAGATATAAAAATTGCTACAGTTCTTTTTCTTTTCATCAACTTACAATTTTGACATGTAAAGAAGAGTCATTCTGTAAAATTCTAAACTTTTACAAAGGTAAGAAATGGTAAAATAATAACAACATTTGTCTTCTGTCAGGAAATATTGACATAGAATTACTATAGAAAAATTGGATTGTGTTCTGAAGTGTGTCTCATAGATAAATCAGATTTTAGATTTTTTAAAACAACCTAAATTGTTCTTTTTATATTAATGCCTATAAAAACATCAGGGCATATAAGTGCAGGGGAAAATTCTGTGAAGTAGGCATTAAATTTGGATAGGAGCCATGATATTTCCTGAAACTTATTCTCCACATTTGACATTGACACAAGGTTATTTTCAGAGTAGAATGTGGCACATTTTGTATTTCATTTGTGTCTAAACTGTGGACTTATTGGGCACAAAAAAAAAGCCCCTTGTAAATGGCAAGGAAATGTCTGTTTACTGTCTTTGCAAAATTCTATCCAGAGAATTGTGGAAAGAAAGGGTGCACTGGGTGATGAAAACATAAGAATTTATATAGCAAATTCATGTAATGGAGAACAGCCCAGAATGATTAAAACATTGGCAGTGAAATCTCCTAGCAGTGAAAGTGAACTATGGTCTACTAGTCAACAATTTCTGAACTTGGAAATCCATCTCACTTCTTGTTTTTTATCCATGCCCATCAACCACATGCCCGAGTCACGCACCTACTGCCATCTGTCTAATCAAACAAGTAAAACGACAGGACATGGAAATGCAGATGAGGATGCCTTTCATACTTATAGTTTCTTTATTTTGATGTTAAAGAGAGAAAAAGGAGTCATATGCCAAATCTGACTTAATTTAATTAGCTTTTAAATTATTAAATTGAGAAATAGAATACTTCAACTTATTTGCTTTCAAATTGATAACAGAAAATTCAAATTATACTTGTTAAATACCTACAATATTCATGGCATATTCCAAGCAAATTGAAGGAACACGGATGACTAATGGAGAGTAAGTAGTATGCGCCACATGCTCACTGGCTGCTGCAGCCTTGTGGATTTGGGATTCTGGAAGAGTTACTGTCCTATGAGATAAGGCTGGTAAAACAAATGGGGGTCAGTTGAAGACCTTGAAGGGGAGGCTAAGCAATATTGTCTTTGTGCTACAGGTAAGGAGAAGCCAACAAGATTTTTTCCTTGAGGGATATGAGCCAATTAGGGAGATTCAACCTTTATAAGCATAGTTATATATAAAACACTTCATTCCCTTCACATCTTGGTAAGTTAAGGAGGAGAGAATAAGAGAAAGAGGGAGGAAGGAAAGGGTTAAAGACATACAGAAGCAAACATTAGAGGAGTAGGGAAAAAAAGAAACATTCTGCAAAAGAGAAAGAAGTGAGAAAAAGATTAAATAAAAATTTTAAGTAAGTTTTGGGTTG
Source organism: Myotis davidii (assembly GCF_000327345.1). NCBI lineage: Eukaryota > Metazoa > Chordata > Mammalia > Chiroptera > Vespertilionidae > Myotis > Myotis davidii. The sequence continues at coordinate 825,163 of NW_006288443.1, forward strand.
AGAATTATGTGTAGGATGTAATCTGCAGTTTCTTTAGGCCGTCAGCTTCTACGAACTCACCCACCATTTCCTAAACTAGAGGTTAAACTGATTGCCTACAGTCTATAAGTACCTAAAGACCGGGGCTTATTTTATTTTTATTTAATTGTCTGTTTTTAATTAACTTATTTTTTAATTTGTCTATTTCATACATTTTTGACATATTTTCAATTTGAGTGTCTTTAGGAGTTTGTTCCATTGTGCAGTTTATGTATGTATTTATTTTTATTTATTTATTTATTTTTAGAGAGAGTGGAAGAGAGAGGGAAAGACAGAGAGAAACAGCAATGTGAGAGAAACACATCAATTGGTTGCCTCCTGCACGTGCTCCAACCAGGGCCCAGGCGGGGAGGAGCCTGCAACAGAGGTACATGCCTTTGCTCAGAATTGAATCTGGGACCCTTTGGTCCGCAGGCCAATGCTCTGAGCCAAACCGGGCAGGGTCATTGTGCAATTTATATACCTGCCTGACTTCTGTAGATATTTGACTTTGTGGATCCAACTGAAAGACCCATTATTAAAGACTTTATCATTAAAAATAAATACAGGTATTTGCATTTATGCATGCATTAAAATAAAAAAATAACATTAAAACACACACGCTTAGAAATTTTGGGAGATATACTGTATTCTCCCCTCCAAAACTTGCAAAGAGAACAGCGGGCTTCATGTGGGAAATGTATCAGATGCTCTCAAAGTGTCTGCCATGCTTTATCAGCAGCCATCAAAAGAGCATCTGCTGCAAATATTCAGCCTCCCTGATGTTTTCATGCACTCTTTTGTTCCATGTTGGACAGGAATCATTTGGTCAAATCCCAATTTTGCTCATATTTTCTTCTCTTGCATCAAAAAGCACTAGTGGATTTCCTTTCTGTTTGTTTTCTATTTTTTTGAAAAAATGGTAGGAATCAATTACACATTGTTAAGTAAAGGATATTCTTTTTTGTCATGATTGCTTATATATAAATAGTAGCTCTGCTATAGATCATTATAGTTAACTATATTGCCAGCTATATTGGTCTCCCATTTATTTTCATCCATATCTATGCTAAAAATCCACAATTATTTTTTTCTAAAATGTTAAGGGCATATAACTCTCCCTCCACTCTCAGCAGGAGGAATGCATGTATTTATCTATGTAGGTTTAAGGCAGAAAAGGCATATATAATTATGGTGATTCTGCATTTCACTATTGAGTAGGGCATTGTAAACATCTAAAGTCTAAAAATGCTATCAAATTTTACACTTAAAGCAGGTGGATTTTATTGTATTTAAGTGACGCTTTATGGTCTGGTTGGTGTGGCTCAATGGTTGAGCGTTGACCTATGAACAAAGAGATCATGGTTTGATTCCCAGTCGGGGAACCTGGGTTGTGGCTTAATCCCCAGTGTGGGGTGTGCAGGAGGCAGCTGATGGATGAGTCTCTCTCATCCTTGATGTTTATATCTCTCTTTTCTTCTCCCTTTCTCTCTGAAATCAATAAAATATAGTTTTAAATAATGCTTTACTCTCTTGGTAAAATTCTATCCAGAGAATTGAGGAAAGAAAGGGAGCACTATGCAAGATTAAAAACATAAGAATTTATATAGAAAATAAAAATAAGATATACTTATGAATAGAAGATACTTAATAAGAATATATATTTATCATACTTATTACATATTATACTAGTATAATTTACACTTGTAAAAAAAATAAGACAACTGTATAAACATGACAGAGAGTACATGAATTCACATCTGCTTCTACTTCAAATCTTACCAAAATAAAGGCTAAAAAAAAGTTATAAATCCATAAAAGCAAAGTGAATGGGAGTGGAAAAAATCAGTCAATTAAGGATAAATGCCAACAAAATTTAGAATGACAGGAATTAAAGAGAAGAACCTAAATTCTTGTTTGTAGTATCAAACAAGTAGTCAACCACATGCCTTCAGAAAATAACAGGTCTCAGAAATTGGTCTTTGATATTTCAAAAAGGACTAGAATGCAGAGCCTGAAATGCGGTGATCAAGTCAGACCACAAGAGTCAGCCTGGTTCTGAACATTGGTGAAAGTGCTCATTCAAATTTGGTTCAAGATTTCTTTACCATTGACACTAATATATTAGTAAGCAAGCATTACCAAGACAGTCCCAAAACAAAGGTAAGGGAACAGCCCAGCTACCAGTCTCCCTGTATCTCCTTCACAAAGGTGCACACAAATTCTGGTAAAATAGCTTCATGTACAAGAAATCCACAAATCAGAAGGTCCCAGAGCCACAGGCTCATACATTATATATCATTATAAGAAGTAATATTCCCTTATTCCTCAAAGATCTGGCTATTACCTTGAGATGGTTAATTTTAGCTGTTAACTTGCTCGGGCTACAGGATGCCCAGATAATTGATAAAACATAATTTTGCTGATAAAAAGATGATCAGAGAAATTAATTTAACAAGGTACATCATTGCAAAATTTTGGAGCATGAGAAATAAGGAAAAAGTGCTAAAATATTCTAGATGGAAAAGATGATTGCACACAATAAAAATTATATTAGCCCTAGCCGGTTTTGCTCAGTGGATAGAGCATCAGCCTGTGAACTAAAGGGTCCCAGGTTTGATTCCAGCCAAGGGGACATGCCCAGGCTGTGAGCTTGATCTTCAGTGGAGGGCATGCAGGAGGTAGCCAATCAATGATTCTCTCCTATCATTGAATTTTCTCTCTCTCTCCCTCTCCCTTCCTCTCTGAAATTAATAAAGAAATATATTTTTAAAAAATTATATTTTGATATTGGTCATCTCAATGACAACATTGAAAGTTAAAAAACAATAGATGTTGCTTGTATAATCTATATATATAAAAGCCTAATATGCAAACTGTCTTCTTGGGAGTTCAACCAGGAGTTTGATTGCTATGATGTGTGCTGACCACCAGGGGCGCGGAATGAAAGAAGGCCCCAGCTGGCAGCTGGAAGGCCCCGAACTGCCCTGATCACCAGCCAGGCCTAGGGACCCTACCCATGCATGACTTTTGTGGACTGGGCTTCTAGTGTAGTCTAAAAATAATTTTCAACCAGGAATTCTCTCCTAGGCAAACTGGATGAAAGAAATAATTTCCATACATGCAAAGAATATAAATATTTAACCTCCTATCTATGTACTTATCTAAGGAATACACTGGAGACGGAGACTCACTACAATAAGGGTGAAAGAGAACAGTATGAGACATCAAGACAAGACCCATGGGGGACATAAAAGGAATTCCCAGAGAGAGCAATGGGAATGCAGCTTCGTATTGACCAGAAGAGCAAGTCTCTGGATTGGAGTAGGAGGAGGCAGGGCTCCCAGAATAAAATAAAAATGATAGCTCATCTACTATATTTTATCATTTGCAAAATGGCATTGAGAGGCTATTGGATGGTGAGAAATAATTATTTGTATCAATTAGAAAAATAAACAAGTGGAAAAAGTGAAGCAACTATTAACAAAAGATTGCATGTGAAAATAAAATAGATATACCCATTATTGAACTCAGCAATGAGCAATATTTGCATTTAAAAACAAGTAGCAAATATTGATATTTACTCCAAAGTTGACACATCATTGAATTTTGTTGGGGAGAGAAAACAATAAGTGGGGAAAATTCTGTAAGAGAGGTAAATCTTAGCTGCCAAGCAAGAAGTCAAAAGATAATTTTTAATGAACATTCATAGCAGCTTATTTTTGATAGTTCCAAATGTCCATCAGTAATTAAATGGATAAGGAAATAGTGGTATACCTACAATGAAATACTACTCAGTTATGAAAAGAAATGAACTATTGGTACATAGTCAATATGGATGAATATCAAAATAATTCTGTGGAATGAAAAGAGCCAGATTATAAAAGCATATACCATATAATTCAATTTCTATAAAACTCTAAAAGTAAACAAATCTGTAGTGTCAGAAAACAGTGGCCTAGGGATGGGGAGTTAGGTGGAAAGAATAACTTCAAAAGCACATGAGGAAATCTTTGGAACCCAAGAAAATGTTCATTATCTTGATTGTGGTGATCTTTTCGTGGAATATAGATCATGCCAAAAGTCATCAAATTGTATACTTTAAAATATATGTAGTATATTATGCATTGATTGCCATTTAATAAACTGCAAAATTTTAAAAGTTATCAAGTACTGACAATTAATTAAAAATTAAAATCATATATTTTAGAAATAGTGGAAAACACACAGGCTATCATGAGGAAAAGAGCCTCTGAGGAGCAGGATTGGTCCAGAGGCAGGTACTGCTGGTTCTTAATGTAAGATTAATAGTGGAATTTAACATTTTAAAGGATGTGCATGCATTACTTTCACAAAAGTCTTAGGTTCCTTTGAAAAGACACTCAAAGGCTATTTAAAATAACAAAGATGGACTGAACTGTGTGGCTCTGGGGGTGGGGCAACACCACCTACCTTCCTTGAAGCCTGACAGGTCCCTCCCCCTCATACTCCCACCAGCCCCATCCTCCAGACCCTGGGCTGCTCCACCTGCTGAGCTCTGCTTCCTCCCAGCAGAATCTGGGGTAGACTGAATTGTGTGGCTCTAGGATAGGGGCCACTTTTCCCTCCCATGCTTAACCAAAGCAGAGCCCTCCCTTCACACGACCAAATCTTGACCTGTTGGGCCTTTGATATACTCTGCTGGCCTTACCCTGATGACTCCCTTAGACTCTGCCCCTCCACAAAAGTGTGCAAGCACCTGGCAGGTGGCAGCTAGACTTGGTGTAATCAAGGACATTTGCTAAGTGGCCTCAGACCCAGCACTGGCACCAAGTTTGAATACCACTAGCTCCTACCTGGTGACTCACTGTGAACTATCTCATGTAACTCAAGTGCTGCCAGAGGCTCTTTCAGTGACTGAGCCTAACAGGCATCCAGCAGGCAGAGGCAGGTGGCTATAGACCTCAGGTGCCTCATAGCACGTTTACTGACCTGCCCCAGGCCGGTGCTGGCCTAGGTGTACTGAAGTGCTGGGGTTCAATTTCCAGTCAGGGGCACATACCTGGGTTGCAGGTTCGATCCCTGGCCCTGGTTGGGAGGCAACCAATTGATGTGTCTCTTTCACATTGATATTTCTCTCTCCTTCCCCTTCCTGTCCTCCTTTCCTCCCCTCCCCCCGCTCTAAAAATGAGTGGAAAAATATCTTCAGGTGAAGATTAACAACAGCAAAAAAGAATACACTGGAAGGAATAAGCAGTAGGTTGGGTGAAGCAGAGGATCGAATTAGCAATTTGGAAGACAAGATAGAAAAAAACCCACCCATTCAGAGCAGCAACAAAAATAAATAAATAAATAAAAATAAAAAATAAAAGGAGGAAGAATTTTAAATATGAGGATACTTCAATGGACTTTTAGAAATTCAGAGCCAAGATTCAAATACAAGCTAAATTGTATTTAGAGAGTCACAGGGGTAGAAGTGAGCCCTGAAAGAAGTGAGCCTGCTGAGTGGTGTGAGCTCAGGAAACAAGTTACAGAGGCAAAAGAAGGGCCCTTGGAACTTGGGAGAAAGAAAGAAAGGGTCTACGCACCTGGGGAAGGAAGGAGGAAAGGCTGGGGCCTGCTCCAGAGAGAGCCCCAGCTGGGAAAGGCATGGGAGAGCCACCCTGAGCCCTTTGTCTTGAGGGGTTTTATTGGGAGGTCTCGGGGGAGGATATCACTAGAACAGTCATCAGTTTTCCAGGCGTGCCCTTTCAGGGTTGTGGTCTCTACTGATTGGTCAACACCAGAGCAGGGGGGCATTAGTCATCACAGCTGGTCTTGATGTCAGCCATGGCATTGCCCCACCTGGCCTTGCTACTTTTCTGGGCCTGGAGCTGAAACACAGCTGAGGCCTAAATGTTATTTCAGTGCTTCAAGCTTAAGGAAGTGATCATGCAAGGGCTTGAATGGGAGTCATATGAGGCCATTTGGCCCCCTTGTTTCTCCTCTAAGGGGGTCTACAAATGACCAGGATGTACCAGGCGAAGAAAGGTCAGGGGAGGGTTTGAACCTCGTGACCTCCAATACGAAAGGTCTGGGGATTTAAACCTCCTGATCAGTGATGTGGTCACCTGGGGGCAAGGAAAGGTCACCTGGGGGCGATGTCCCACCCTACAACTGTACATTGCTAGGCACCCGGGGTTTTCCACCCCGAGGGACCTTCAGTGCCTGGCCCATCATGTTGGCTCTGCTCATGCCTGTGTAACTGCCTGCCACAGGCCATAGCACTGCTCAACAAAAGAAAGACAAAGGAGAATCAGAACCGTGCACAAGGAGATAGCTATCGGAGAGTTGGTTGAACCTCCATGTGGTCTTGGATCCGACAAAATGAATGATCCTTTCCTTTCTCTACCAGCATCCCCTTAAAAAATCTGCCCCTTTCTCTATCACCTCCCCCATCTTCCACACCACACACAAAACGGCACATAGATGGAAATGAAGGTAACCCAGTGGTTCTCAACCTTTCTAATGCCGTGACCCTTTAATACAGTTCCTCATGTTGTGGTGACCCTCAAGCATAAAATTATTTTCGTTGCTACTTCATAACTGTAATTTGTCTACTGTTATGAATCGTAATGTAAATATCTGATATGCTATACGTGTTTTCTGATGGTTGCAACCCACAGGTTGAGAACCGCTTGTTCATTTATAAAAGCTAATGCTGGCCCATTCTCAATATCAATGTGTTGCATAGAGGGAGATAAGCAGTTTCCATGTTTGACTTTTATATCATTAATAATGTCTGGTTATTAATGATATAAAAATCAATGACATATATAGGAGGGGAAAACTCATACACTTGAATTTTCACTGGCTTTTTTCCTTTTTGGTGGGGGCCTTAAGAGGGAATGCAGGTTCTGGAAGAGGAAGTTAAGAACTTGAAAATACCAACATAAATGAAAATATAATGTTTTCAGGTGACTGGCTGGAAACATGGATTATATTATGTCAGTCTATATTAGCGCTGAAAGAAAGCAGAAGTTCCAAGACCTTATTAGCCAAGCAGAAAATAATCATGCACTGTGTTTTTATGTTTATAAACAAAAGCAGATCAATTAAAAAACTATTATTACTCATTAATTTCAAGTTACAGTCGTTTTCTAATTAGATTCAAATGTAGCCAACAAGCTCCTACCATACAGAATCCTTGACTGTTGTCTGTATTTAGGTATGTTTAAGAAATAGAGTTCTAGTTGGTTGCTCAATGGTTAGAGCATTGGCCTACAGACTGAAGGGTTGTATGTTCCATTCCAGTAAAGGGCACATACCTCAGTTGCAGGCTCAATCCCAGACCTTGGTCAGGGTTTGTGCAGAAGCAATCAATCAATGTGTGTCTCTCACATCCATGTTTCTCTCTCTGTGTCTCTCCCCCTCCATTCTACTCTCTCTAAAAATCAATGGGGGAAAATGTATCCTCGGGAGAGGATTAACAAAAACAAAAAAACAAAAAGAAAGAAATAGAAAAATCCGTTTATTTCACTGGTTTGGAAGGATAGGGCTACTGATTAAAGCCAGTGTGACAACGGGCATTTTAATATTACTGGTAAAGTCAGAGAAGTTATAGAGAGTACAGATGACCCGTAGTATATTCAAAACCATGTTATAAGAATCCAATTCTCAAATAAAATATTCTAAACAAGGAAAATCCCAGTGCCATGGCAGGAACGTGGTGTGTGAGACACAGGGATCGTGTTGGGAGATGACAAGTATAGCTTTGGAGGTCAGAGTGCCTGGTTTATGGAGAAGGCCTGCCATGGGTATGGTAACCATGCACCCTGGGCCAGCCTCCCACCTGCTTCATTAGCTGAAACCGGGCATCTGCGCCCGTCATGCCTTCCCAGGGTAATTAAGTGAGGTCAGGCAAGAGAGCATGTAAAACTGTCATGCTTTGTAAAAGAAAATATTATGCAAACATAAAGCATTATATTTCATTCTTGAGTAAATGGAAAAAAAGGCTCAATTTTAGGATCATTTGCAAACGTTTTAACCTAAGCAGTTCTTGCTGTATTAGTTACTATGGAAAAGCACATTTTATTTACTGTCGTTAAATGGTTTTTCTTTTAAACAATGTTCTAAATAAAAATCAATCTGATTATATTTTCTCAATGGCTAGTCAATGGAACAAGTCAAACTCTGGATACACTTGCTCTTGACTTCTTGGTAGTCACATATTCAACACTGGCAGCAACTCATTCCATGCTGTCTACGAAATAAAGAATAGATGCAAAGGCTTTGGGAAGCTCCAGAAAAAAAAAAAATGCTTTGGTGCATTTCAGGAGATATGGATTGTTTTCTGTTACCTTTTGTTGATATCATTTTCATCAATAAAGGTCTTCATCTAGTTGCAAAAAAAACACACCTCTCTCTATATCACAGTGAGAACAACCTTGATGTGGCTTTCCCGGCTTTGAATAATAATGTATGTCATCAGTAATGTAAGTTGTTATAATTTACTTCTGACATTAAGATGTTGCTTCAGGGCATATTGTTGCAAATGTGTCCTATTCACTCTCTTGCCTTCTAAATGCCCTTCATGTTTCAGTAAAACAATCCAATCAAAACTAAAGACCAAAAACACTGTAAAACAAATCAAGCATATAAACAGTTTCTAAGCATTCCTGTTACATTTTTAGCCCTTTAGCCAGAGGCTCTTAAATTTTTTAAGCTGTAGATGGTAGTTTACCTTAGCAAACTGACCACAGAAAATGTCATCAGTGCATATTGTTTTCAGTCAGGTTCTTAAGGACTGCGGCCCAGGAAAACCTGGGAGATACTGGGATTATTGGGAGTACCAGCAGCCATCCCAGGCGGAGCCCTCACAGAGCCCATTCAAGGTCAATTAACGGTGCTCCTTCCCCTGTGGCAACTTGGGGCGGGACACTGGAGCCGGCCAGCAAGAGCTCCACTGCACCCTCTCCCCTGAGATTTCCTCCGAAGACAGAGAGCGGTGGCTTTGGGAAGATTTGGGTTGTTCATGGTTGGAGGCCAAAGAATGAATTCAAAGCTGTTAAAGGGTCTTCCACCTGCAGAGTCTCTGGAAGAAGGGTTTTTATTATTGTTGCTATTAGTGAGTGATAAACTAAATTTCTGGGGCAGGATATTCAATCCCTGTAGGAGAATATGCCAGATGTTCCTTGCAACACTAGCAGGCCACCAGTGGTGGAAGTCATAAAAAAGTTGTTTCTGTAGAGACGCTTTCCTTCCAGGATCCAGCAGAGATTTTAATGTTATCAAGTGAGATAATGCAATATTAATTCTTAAATACCCTATTTTCAGACAAACCATTGAGAGAGAATATGTGTATGCAGGCATGCACATACAGTTTTTCACATTACAAATGACCTCAGAATCTGAATCCTTTTAAGTAACATCTTCCCAAATTCCTATGATTTCTGTGTATTTCACAATATGTATCAAGCACCTACTTAGTATGAAGCATCGTATTATACTAGGTACTGGGGATACACTAGCGAATTAAGTAGATATGGCTCTGGCCTCATGGAGTGAACATTTTACTCGGGGAGGTAGGTAACATATAAGTAAAGAGATAAGCAATACACTCTCTAATGGTGATAAACACGAGGAAGAAAATCAACAGGGTGATGTAATTCAGAGTGAATGAACTTGAATGTCGTTTCTTATAGCATCAGAAACACTTCTGTAAAGAAATATTATGTGAATTGTGGTACAAATAGCCAAAGAAATGTGCTCAGAGTAAATGCAAAGGAGGTCATGGTTTGATTCCTGATCAGGGCACATGCCTGGGTTGTGGACAAAACAAGTTTTGATTATTGGCAAAATAGTGGGGAAAGGCTATAGTTGCTAGTGCCCAGAGAACAAAAGGAAGATGGTGGATAGGTGGGCAGGGGCAAACAATGTAAAGGCTATGCTGTGGGAAGAAGTGTGGAGTTTGCTCTGAATGCAATGAGATATTATTGAAGATTTAAGGAACTTTAATAACATCCTTTTACGTATGTTTTTAAAAGGTCACTCTGGCTAGTTTTGGATAGTGGTATAGGGAGGCAAAAATGGAAGAAAGGAGACCAAGAGACTGTTAGAATAAAGGAAAGAGAGAGTAGTGGCACGAGCTGGGATAATGGCAGTAGGAATGGATAGAAGGAGCCAGATTTAAGTACATATCAGAAATAGAACCCTAAGAAATTGCTGAAGGTCTGCAGTAGACAGAATTCTAAAATGGCCCCTAAGGTGTAACCCCTTGTTGTACAGGCTCTGTAGAATCTCCTTCCCTCAAATGTGAACAGGGCCTGTGAATATGATGGGATTTGATTGACATTTCGTCATGGCACCCTGGAGTAAAATTTTTCTGCTTCCTTTGAAGAAGTAAGCTGTCATATTGTAAGAGGGCCTCCTTGCTAGGACCTGAGGGTGTCCCCCAGGTGCTGAGAGTGACCCCCCTACCCCACCTGATGGGAGACCTTCTCTCTACAACCTCAAAGATCTGAATTCTATCAATAACCTGATAAGCTTAGGAGAGCTTCAGATGAGGTCACAGCCCAGCTGACACTCCAATTACAGCCTCTGAGTGTCTAATCAGTGCCTGGACCCCTGATCCATGGAAACTGAGAGGAAGTAAATTGTGTTGTGTTAAACCACTAAATCTGTGGTAGTCTGTTATGCAGGAATGAAAAACTAGTACATGGTTTATAAAGGAGAGGACAGAATAAATGCATAAGACAAAGAGAAGTTCAAGAGTTTGGGCTTAGTGTCTAAATGCCATCATTTTCTAAAAGAAACAGTATTCCATTAGAAAAATAGTTAATTCTGAGGCTAAGTCAGGGAAAGAACTAAAAGAGTCACAAATATCTCTTTGTGTCAGAAAGAAAGGAAGGCCCTAACCAGTTTGGCTCAGTGAGTAGAGCGTTGGCCCATGGACTGAAGGATCCCAAGTGTGATTCCAGTCAAAGGCACAGACCTCAGTTTCAGGCTCTATTCCTGGCCTGGTTGAGGCATGTGCAGGAGGTAACCAATTGGTGTGTCTCTCTCACATCGATGTTTCTTTCTGTCTCTTCCCCTCCCTTCCACTATCTCTAAAAATGAATGGAAAAATATCCTCGGGCCCAGCCAGCATGGCTCAGTGATTGAGCATAGACCTATGAACCAGGAGGTCATGGTTTGATTCCTGATCAGGGCACATGCCTGGGTTGTGGACAAAATCTCCAGTGGGGATCATGCAGGGAAGTAGCCAATTATTGATTTTCTTTCATCATTGATGTTTTTTTCTCTCTCTCCCTCTTCCTTCTTCTCTGAAATCAATAAGAAAAAAAGGAAGAAAGAAAAGAAGGACTTAAAGACTGAAGGGAATATGTCAAAAAGGGCATAGGGCCAGATTAAAAGGGACTCCCACTGGCTCACTCTAAGACCATCTGAGCTGCAAAAAAATGAATTATGAGACAATGTTTTATAATCCATTAAAAAATAACAATTCATAGGCCCATAAGATATAAATAAATAAAGAGGTAAATAAATCATAGAGAAGGGACAGGTTTTCCTTAGAGCATTATGCTAACTAATAAATCTAGAAAATATTACAGATATAGAAACACACCATTTGATAAACTTCACAGTCATGATTGAGTCAAGTGGAAGGTATGAAAGGAGGTTTGATGGAGAACAGTAGATCAGTATGTACCAAGCAGAGAAGAAAAAACATGAAAAGATTTTACATATATGTATATATAGGATTTACAAATACATTCTACATTTTATACATTATTTTAAATACTTTATAATTATCATTTTACTACATTTACATTCTATAACATGTATTCATTATATATGTGTATCTCATATCCTTGCAGAAGGACTTGGCCTTCTGCAGTGTGGAAGCCAGTTAAGCAGGGTGCTACCTCTGAGGGACATGGCGTGAGAGTACAGACGGCTGCTGCTTCACTTCCACCCCCTACATGACCCACAGGAGCCTCGTGTGGTCCTGCCTAAGGCAAACACTCTGGGAAGTATAGTCAGCCTAGCTATGCTGACACACTAAAAGCTGTCATAAGTGGGATAAAGGTTTAGACTTGGTATATCTATCCATAAAATGTTTACCATTTAAGAGGTGACTTTCAGATAGGAAAGCCAGGCAGTCTCCAACTTCATGAAGGTTTACCTCACCTCCTTGCGGGAAACATCCTCACAAGCCTTCGGATGCCCTGAGAAGGACACATCATTTCTCTGGTATCCCTACCAAGAATGTATGACCCCTGTCTGAACCCAAGTAAACTTCACACACCCAGGTTGAGCAACATCCCCCAGAACGAAAGCTCTGTACTCTTTAAGAACATCGAGTATATAAACTGCAGGAAAAGGCTGAATAACTCTTCTAGATTTAAAGAGACATCAGAACCAAATGCAAAGTATGATCCTGGGTGGCATCTTGGACCAGAAAGGAAAAGGTACTTTACTGAGATAGTTGGAAAATATGAATGAATTTCAGGTTTGGTTGATTGTGTGACAATTATATTGGTGAGTGTTCCGGTTTTAGAAAATACACACTGTAGTTAAAGGAGAAAGGAACACCATTAGCAAGTTGCCCATAACTTGTCCAGAAAAATAATAATGACAATGGAATATATGTTATGTATATTCAAAGGGAGAGAGAGATAAAACAAACATGGTAAAATATAAACAATTGGGGGAAAGTATATGAAGGAGATTTGGAAGTTCTTTGTACTAATTACGCAAATTTTTAATACTTTACAATTACTTCAAAGTAAGTTATAAAAAAGAATGAATAAGAAATTAAGAAGTGAAGACAAATATTGACAACAATTTTTATAAATTTTGCTGTGAATTGGGGGCTCAGCAATGAAATAAGACTAACAGGGATATTTGGTCTGAAGGAAGGATTTTTAAGTTAATTGATAGAGCTGGTTTGTACTTTGGTGAGAATGATACAAGAAGGACACAGAGAGAGAAATTTCAGGAGAAAAATCCTTGAAAAGTGCTAAGGGATGATGTTCATGTGACAAATACATGGAATGGTCTTTGAAAGAAGCAGGGCCACTTGCTCTTCAAAAGGAAGCAGTGAATTTTGATTCAGATTCTGGTAGGATTTATTCGATATGAAATACTTAAAAGCAGAAATGTCCCTAGACATGATATTTGGGAATTAATTTGAAAAAATAACAGAATTTCCTTGCTTGGCATCCTGTGTCCTTAGGTTATTATGTTGAAAAAACAAAACCTTCATGTATACATGTTTGAAACTTTCATTTTACAACAGAGAAAACTAAAACATAGGAATATACACATAATTTCCAGACACCCGGCCCATGAATTCCTGGAGAATTTCTCTTAAGGTCCAAATAGGAATCAAGGCAAAGAACAGAATTGGGATGATCAACTGGCCCTGTGCACTCTCTGGCAATGAGATAAGTTACAGGTTGTACTAAAAAAAAAAAAAAAAAAAAAAAAAAATGAGTTGCACGAGGCAACATATGAAGAACTAGAAGACTACAGGCAATCCTGTTTCAGGAAATTTGTGTGATCTCAGCCAATCAAGTTTCCCAAAGATTTACTGACTTATGCTGCTGGTTCTACTCTGAATTTTTCAGTAAAGGTGAAAAGCAATTTCCATCTGAAGCAGAAAAATGCTTTGGTTAGGTGGGAGTGTGTGTGACTATTTAGTACAGTGGTTCTCAACCTTGGCTGCACATTAGAATCACCTGGGAATCTTTTTAAAATCCTGATTTCTGGGCCTCATCCTCCGGAAATTCTGTTTCTTTTTTACTAATGTTGTGATCCCACCCCATAACAAAGAAACAGAATTTTTGGCGGAGAGGCCCAGAAATCAGGATTTTAAAAAGATTTAAGGGGATTCTAACGTGCAGCCAAGGTTGAGAACCCCTGCTCTAGAGAATGATGAGATCTGGTTTGGGATTTTTAAAGCTCATTCTGTCTGTGGTGAGTGGACTTTTGAGGATCAAGAGTAAAAGCTATTGTTTTAGTCCAGATGAGCGATGTTGTGGGCTTGGTCAGGAGTGGTGGCGACAAAAATAGAAATGAATATACCTGAGGGACCACATGTAACAGAACAGAGGACACTTCAGAGAGCCTCATTCATAAAGATTAAATGTGGGTTCAAAACATTTTTAATAAAACATAACTACAAAATTATCCTTCTGGAGTATTGAAGAATTTGCTAATGTTCCTTCCCTGCTGTGTGCATTTTTTTCTATTTATGTCTTAGCTTAAACATATGTCATTATTATCTGTTTTATAAATATATTGTTTCTGGACACTTTGCTAACAAAGGGAGATGAATCTGTTTGAAATGTATACACAATATTACCTCTACTGGCCTTATGAATAGCACATTGAAGGTATCAGCAGACTCCAGCTCAAATCCCACCTTTACCACTTATTACCTCCTTGAACTCAGAAAATGTACTTATCTTCTGGAGCCTGAATTTCCTCAAATGTAAAATACAAGAGGGGCTATATCTGTGATTCATTTGAGTATGTTCCTTCAATAATTCATCCTTCCCCTGGAATCATACTAAAAATTTTAATCCTCCTGGAATTTCAGTATGTAATTAGTTTAAATCAAGTGTAATAAGATCATTGAGACTTCATACTGAGATCGAAAGAAGTAAACTCTTCTGGAAAGCCCTTGCCAGCCCCCCACCGAGTGTCCT
>NW_006288443.1:840780-843577 GCF_000327345.1 Myotis davidii
GAAAGCATATTTGTGAAATCACTCCTGATGTGACCCTGACATGGTGTGCTAAATTATTAGATAAATGCAATGGGAGGGGTTCAAAAATATTTCATTATCCCCTCATTCCCAGGCTTCTGCCTGGTAGACTAATTGGCAGTTTGGGGCCCCGGCCTCTTCAGCTTTTCCTCAAGCACCTGCGCTGCACCTGATCACTCTGAAGTTGGAGGAGATTTGAAAAGTTCTAGTGGAAGCTTTCTGACTGTGAGTGATGCCTTTAACCTTTGGGGGATTGAGAAAAGGAGGGACAAGGTACATCTTGTGTCTAGAGTGACCACTGGACTGTGGATGATTTATGATTTCAAGGATCAAGGTGTCAAGAACTGATTGTTTTCCTCCAGCCTGTCTTGAGATCTTCATGTTTGAATTAAACACACACAAGTGATGGGATATAGTGTGAGCCAACGTTGCAGGGTGGTTTGTATGAAGCCGGAAGCCTTCAGTTCTACATTCAGCTCTCTTTTTCAGGTCACACGGGTAGGGGCAGAAAACTTTTTCCTTCTTCCCTTTTAAGTTCTTTGGATGGTCTAATAATTAACTGACATAAGGCAGGTTAGCAGGAGCTGAACTAATTTAAGCTACTAAGACTAACTAAAAAGACTACCTCCTGGCCTGCTCTTAGTCCTTTTATTGTTTTGGAAACTAAGGCTGATCCTTTGTCATAACCCACTGTTGTTGCCTACCTTTGGGCACAGAAACAGTTATTTTTCTCAGTTCTGTGAAGGGTCAAATTATGTGACTCTGTGTCAATTTAGATTATAGGCTGCAAGTGAGGGTTTCTTCCTTAGAAAGTTCCTACTTTTTATTTAAGCAATAGCACTTATTGAAAGCTACCCCTAAGAAAATGTGAAAATTTCCTACCAGAATTTAGATCAGAAAATACATACATTATCAAATAAAGGAGACATGAGAAAGCCTTAAAAGTCATGTCCTAAAAGAGGTCTTCACTGACATTTGGTCTAAGGATCACTCCTCAGGCTTGTTTTGTTGTTGTTGTTTGTTTGTTTTTTAAAATATATTTTATTGATTTTTTACAGAGAGAAAGGGAGAGGGATAGAGAGTTAGAAACATTGATGAGAGAGAAACATCAATTCAGTTGCCTCCTGCACACTCCCTACTGGGGATGTGCCCGCAACCAAGGTATATGCCCT
Organism: Myotis davidii; assembly: GCF_000327345.1. Lineage (NCBI taxonomy): Eukaryota > Metazoa > Chordata > Mammalia > Chiroptera > Vespertilionidae > Myotis > Myotis davidii. The sequence goes on from NW_006288443.1 coordinate 841,971, forward strand.
TGACCAGAATTGAACCTGGGACCCCTTGGTCCGCAGGCCAATGGCCTATCCACTGAATCAAACCAGTTAGGGCCAGGATTGGTTTTTTTAAAGCTGTATAACCCTTATCTCTATCTGAGATTTGTTCTTATTAATCTTTTTTCTCTTACTCCAATTCTCAAATTCAAGCTGGTTGAGAGCAGGAATCTAATCTGCTTATGTCTATATTATTATACCCATAGATCCCAGAAAACCACTGGAACATAATACATGCTCAACAAGTATCAATCCAATAAATATTGAATTGTGAATGCTGAGTTGTGGAAAGGGGAGAGTAGAATGGAGGAAAATGGGGAGATGTCAATTTCTTGAATTTAAAAGTATAATAATTAATGAAAATAATATAGTTTCTTAGATGTGTTAAAGTAAAAATACATATATTAAAAAATATACTCAAACTAATATGCATTAAGATGAGGTTGAGGGTAATGACATACAGTGCATGCAATCTACTTCTTATATTCCAGTGTCAGAAAATGAATACTGTCTAAATATGACTGATTAATAGAGGTATAAGCATATTGCATAGATATAAGGAAGAAATAACCAGAAGAATTAAAAGGAGAAATGTTTTTAAAGTACCATGATTATATAAGATGTTAACATTAGAGGAAACTCAGAGAAGGGTATATAAGAACTCTGACACTCAGAGTGTATTACACACAAAACAGGCATCCAGCCATGAACTGGTCCTCACCATGATGCTAGTAAAGAACTGCATCGAGCTCATTGACAGCTCACCCTACTGACAAGGGTACAAGTCCCACCATGCACTGACCCTGGGCTGCAAGAAGGGGGCCAAGCTGACCCTTGAGGAGGAAAAGATTATAAACAAAAAGTGATCAAAGAAAATTCAGGAGAAAAATGATGAAAGGAAAAATAATACCACAATCATCAGTCTTCTAGAGGAGCACTCCTCTTGCATGTGCGGCGTCAAGACCAGGCCAACATGGCCATGCAGGTGCTGTGTGCTCGAGGGCAAGGAGCTGGAGTTCTATCCGAGGAAAATCAAGGCCCGGAAAGGCAAATAATCTTCCTCCCTCCTCTCTTAGCTCAGATAATGATGGTGTTTATTGTTCTAAACAAAAGCTTCACTGAGGTATGATTTATATACATTAAAATTCACCCACTGTAACTAAACATTTCATGATTTTGTAACATATAAGGGAAATTTAAAATCACCATCCTTGGGTAATTTTAATGTCATACTTCTACTTTAGAAATATATTTTATAAGTAGTACTTTTTAAGATGCTTGAGTAAAGAACATCATTATTAGGAAGGAAGGGAAGAAAGAGGGAGGAAGAGAGAGAGCAAGGTAAGGAATAAAAGGAGATTTGATGAGTAGGCCTAGGTCAGCCGTGGGCAAACTACGGCCCGTTTGAAATGAATAAAACTATTGAAAAAAAAGACCGTACCCTTTTATGTAATGATGTTTACTTTGAATTTATATTAGTTCACACAAACACTCCATCCATGCTTTTGTTCCGGCCCTCCGGCCCAGTTTAGGAACGCATTGTGGCCCTCGAGTCAAAAAGTTTACCCACCCCTGCAAACTCTGGCCTCCTG
>NW_006288443.1:843983-846114 GCF_000327345.1 Myotis davidii
ACACAGCAGTCAGGCCCTATCGTGATTAGATCCACCTGAACCATCCTATAGAATAAAAGACTAATATGAAAATTGTCCCCACAGGTGTGTGCTTTGTGATTAGACCCACCTGAACCATCCTATAGAATAAAAGGCTAATATGAAAATTGTCCCCACAGGTGTGTGCTGACCACCAGGGTGTGGCACAGAACATGGTGGGCATTGATGACATGGCACTGGCAGCAGGCGGCAGTGGAGGTGCTGCCGGACCCGATGGGCCCTGACGAGAGCGGGATCATGGTGGGATGGTGGAGCAGGTAAGTGGGCAGTGCAAGGCCAAGGTGAATGCGAGCAGGGGCCTCAGTTGCCCCACCAGTCGCCCCACAGGTCAGCCCTGATTGCTGGCCAGGCCTAGGTACCCTACCCATGCATGAATTTCGTGCACTGGGCCTCTAGTCCAAGATAATCTCCCCATCTCAAGATCCATTCATTATCTTAATCACATGTGCACAATGCTTTTTGGCATGTAAGGTAACATATTCACAGATTCTATGATTATTGTGTGGATGTCTTTGGGGACAATTATTTAGTCTATCATACATCTCAAGACTTACAGGTTTCGAGGCTTCCAGCCTCTGGACTTCTTCCAGAAACCTAAGTACATATTCATGGAGGTCCTAGTTTTATACTGATACAGCTGGTTTTAGGGTTTGGGTGGAAGTTCCTTGTACATATTCTGCCTTGAGGCCTGTACATGAGTGTGCTGAGATTGGTGGGTAAGCTGACACAGAACATGTATGGTGATTAAAATGATCATTTTAAATGTTATTCTTCTTTTATCATTTAAGAAATATAATATTTAGCAAAGTCCACTGCTACCTTTATATGAGGTAGATTTTTATATCTAATTCTTAAAGCGACCTGGTAATTATGAAGATGAGAACTGCACAATGATATTTAATTTCATGAGGATAATAAAAAGAGAAAAAATTTTTTTCTTCTTTTTACTTTCAAGGATGATTGGAAATCACACCTTCACATCCTCCTTTGCATTTTCTAGGCTATGTTCCCATAGGGGCCTTTTATCTGCTTTATAAGTAATTTCCTTAATATTTCAGTGGTCACAGATAGTGAGGAATGCATGTCTCTTCAGGAAACATATATTTCATCAGCGCTGTCACAATCTGGAGTCCCAGAGCTTGTAGGCTGATGTTTTTACCCATTCTTGCTATCAGACACATAGCACAGAAATAAATGTGTTTGTTTATTAGGGACTTTAATGAAATTGAAAATGTAGTAACATTTTTCAATGTCAATGAGCTCATTTTCTTGTTTAAATGCTAATGTTGGGTTTTTTTTTCCCCTGAGGATTCCACCCTCTAATTGTGAATCATGACTGGTTTTTTAGGTCTAAATACTCTATTCCTGAGAATGATTTGAATATGATGGGTGGTTTTCAGCTCCAGATAGGATTATATGTTTTATTTACTTAAACGCATGTCATAAGATAAGGACATAAGAGTGGAAGAGCAGGTGGAGCAGTTGACCTTTACAAAAAGGTGTTTACCATGATTTTGAGGGTTTACAAGGGGCTAGGCACTGTGCTGGGAGCTGAGCATACTCTAGCTATGATCCATATTTATTTGTTGCTGCTATTATCATTCTTCCCATTTAATGATGGGAAAATGAGCTCAAAGGGACAAATAACTTGCCTACTATGTTTTTACAGTATGTTATACAGAGCTAGTACACATCCACATCTGACTCCAAACTTTTGTCTGTGTTTACCACCATTTAATTCTCAATACTGCTGTCCAGACCCATCCTGCTATTAGGCCCTAGGGTGAAGTACAGGAAGGGAAAGTTTTTTTGTCTTTCACCCAGTCTCTCTTTTTATATCAAACTAGAGGCCCAATGCACAAAATTCATGCAAGAGTAGGCCTTCCTCCCCCTCAGCTGCCAGTACTGGCTTCCCTCTGGTACCCGGACCCAGGCTTCCCTCCCAGAGGGAGGTCCCGCCCACCCACCACAGCCCGCCAGTTGGTGGCCTGGGCCCCCCTCTTTGGGGAAATCGTGGACCGATGGCCAGGCCCTGACCAATCGCATCGCACCGCTCCCACCTGGCTGGCCTGGTGCCAGTGGCAGTCACAGG
>NW_006288443.1:846146-846965 GCF_000327345.1 Myotis davidii
AGTACATTTTCTTCATGGGAACCCTGCCTGCCAGATTTGAAACCTGAACCTGATCCCTCATTCTCCATGGGCTGTCTGCATCCAGGCAAGTAATCTGGATCATGCATCAGACATGTCAATGAAAAAAAAAATATTTTAAAACAAGAATTTTACTTTTCTCTTATGAAAGAATAAAAATCTTCTCTACTCAGGGACAGAGGCTCCTTTCAGCTGATGACTTTACCAATACAAAGTAGAGAGAGTGACTCTACTTTACTGTGTCAGAAGCCACACAATACTACCTCCCATTGGTCCACACTGGCCACATTCAGCTTCAAGAGAGGCTGGGGAATGTCGTTTTCACTCTGAGCAGCTGGCTGTGTGACTAACTAGATGTTCTATTACAATGGAAAAAGGAGAGAATGTGTATCTATATATATAAAAGCCTAAGCAATCATTCAACTATTCTACTGGTAGCTGTGACACACACTGACCACCAGGGGGCAGGCATTTCAACCAGTAGGGTAGCTTGCTGCCGGGGTCTGGCTGATCGGGACTGAGAGAGACAGGCCGGACACTCCCTGGAATCATCCCGTGGTCCCTCCCCAGCTGGCCAACCTCCCGCCTCCTTCCCTGGCCCCCATCCGTGCACTGGTGGGGTCCCTTGACCTGGCCTGCACCCTCTTGCAATCTGGGACTCCTTGGGGGATGTCGAAGAGCTGGTTTCAGCCCGATCCCGCGGGCCACTCCCCTTAGGAGGGCGCCGAACGCAGGGCTCATGGCTGGCAAGTGGGGCCGGGATGAATAGGAGCGGCAGGGAGGAGCCGCAGGGCGGGGTGG